>NW_015663572.1:0-3041 GCF_001515625.1 Sinocyclocheilus rhinocerous
GGCGGCGGCGACTCAGTCATTATGTTGTCTAAGTCATCATTCCACAGGGGTAATTCAAGCGTGATAGTAGTTGGATCGGACCGGCATTTTTTCCGATAATAATTGTACACTTGCTCAGTGTTATCAGGATCAAGCGGTGGCGTGGGAAACATGCAGTCATTTAGGATAATGTCAATCGCCTTTGCTCTACGATGCTGCCATAGGTAGGTTAGTTTGTTTTTGCCTACCTTTTGAGGGTTTCTCTGATGCTGTCTTGTGGCAGAGGCAATCGCTGGTTGTATCACCTCCCGCAGGTACCGCAGTTGTTTTTCAATCCAATCGGCCGGGTTTGCAACAGGGTTTGATCTTGATCGCGCATTATCATCCAGTGGCAAAGTCCTTAAAATCCGCACTACATACTTGAGTAACGGTAGTCCAAGTTGTCCTCCATCTGTACGTTTTATGGAAAATATTCCGGTTTTGAAGAATGCCCCATTAAGGACTGTAAACAACCTTGACCACTTCCTGAAATCTCCGGTAAGCACAAAGTTTTGTTTTTCTTGTAATCGTTTTGTATCCAGGCCTTTCCTAAATTGTCTTTAGTGATACTGGAAATTTATCCATTCATTTTCTGTTAGCAATCGTTCATGATCCGTGAACTCTGTAGATGGACTGTTACAGGTCGACGGTAGATGTTCTGGGGTAAAATCCAGGACTTGCCGGCGGTGCTTTTAAATTTTACCGCTTTGTATCGCCTGCTTAAATGCTACTTAGATAGATGTTATCAAACACATAACAAGGAGTGCTGTGCGTAAAATCATGTCAGAAAATTCTCTACATTTACGGCGGCAGTTACGACGGGTGTTGTGTGCGCGACTGTCACACACACACACACACACACACACACATATATATATATGTGAAAATTGTGAAAAAAAATAATTTAAATAAAATTACAAATTTTAAATAAATGCTATTCAGGGTCACTTTATGTGCTTGTTAATGATGTGATATTCTGTTATTGTGGTAAACAGTACTGGTATTTTACTTGCTGTGTGTGAATCTGATTTAGACAGCTTCTTTTTGAGTTAATGAGCTTCGGGCATCTCATGCTTCAGTAATTAGCAGCATAAGCCTCCATATCTGTTTGGTCAGTGCCCTTCACACCAGGTTACATCCAGAAATAAGGTGGCATAGCTCCACGCATTCCATCATAGTCATTACAGACTGGCATGAAACCAAGGGCAGAGAGGTATTTCTTAAGAACGACAGATATGCTAAATGCTAGTGGGTGGGTGTGTGTGTGAGAGAGAGAGAGAGAGAGAGAAAGAGGGAGAAATTATGGGGGAAAAGCCCTTGAGTCCTTATTTCTTAAAAGATAAGTAATTATCTTTCTGAATATAATGCTAGGCTAATTTGTGTCTTTGTGGAACAAGAGTTAAATCTGAATGAAAGGGTCTTTGCCTCTTTAACCCCATGTTTCCCTGCAGACACAATTAGACAAAATGCTAATTATGACTCACAAACAATAGCATTAATGCTCAGTTATTTAGTCTGATTTGATGATTCAATTGTAGCTGTTTAGTAGGATGACTGGCAGCTAAAAGCAGTATAAATGCTGACATCTTTGAAAATAAAATGTTGGCTGATAAGAAAAATATGCAAATGCAACACAAATTAGAAAAGAAAGGACAGTTGTGTCGTTTCTTGCAATTTTATCTTATTTGTTTTCATGGAACATCAACAATAAAAATGGGGGGGGGACGCTTTGTTGAGGCTTGAAGTTCATTTTACAAATAATTAAACCAAAAATTATAAAACAAATAAAGTCTTTGAACAAGTTTCTGATATGCTGAGAGTATAATAAAAAATAAATTCAGCAGCTGACCATTACTCACCAGGATTATTGTTAGGATGGAGTCACGCTCTTCGAGGCTTCACGGTTTATGACTGTGGAAACAAACGAGTACTGTTGTTTTTTACACACACTTCATAATAGGACAGAAAAAAAGGGATGGTTGGATGAGAACACTTCATGTGAAAGTGTGATGAGCACTGAAGTTTAGCATTGCTTAAATCCGCAAGAGATTTGTCATATTCACAAGGCCTCACATGTTATTTTTCTAGATACTAAACAACTGCGCTTATAATGGCAAAGGAGATTCTTATTCTTATAAGAGCTGATGTGAACCTAAATATTAAATCGCTATTCATTTGTTGAAAGGTTCAAATTACAAGAACACATTTAGCAAGCTTCCAAAACAAACATGAAGTCTTGAACTTCCCCTTTTTCTTCATTATTAAAAAAATTTATTGCTAAATAATTTCTTGAAATTTTTTTTTTTTTGTGATTTTTTTGAAAATGTAAAAAAAATACTGTAAAAAATACTAAAAATAAAAAATACTAAATTTAAAACAAAAAACACTGCACTACATGTTGTTTAAGTTTGGAATACGCAATTAAAAGCTTACATCTTATCTATGGAACAGACCATTATAACAAAAGCTAAACAGAAGGGGAAAAATTTCACATAGGTAAAAATATAATGAAATATGAATAACATAATGAATTAAATATAATTAATTAAATAAACCAAATGGGAATATATATTTTTTAAATATTATTAGGCCATAATATTTTTCTAATTATTTATGTTTTCAAGTTTTGATCTTTTGAATATTAAGTTCAACATAAGAAAACTTTCTGAATATTTACAATGTATGAATTAATTTAGTCATAAGTTTAAGTTCAAATTATTTGTATTTAGTATGTGCAAGAAAACTTACTTGATTTATTTAAAGCACATTTTCCCCATAGGATCTTATTTCATAGTCAATTCCATTCATAAGATATAAAATGTATTAAAAGATATAAAAATATATTAACCTAAAATATCCTTAATATGACCTGTATCACTGCTGTGTCATGCTATATTCATAGATCATACCACTTTTTTGCTAACAGACATTAAGTAGTGTTCTACTTTTCCAACAAGCAAATAACCAGCCATTGTAAACAGGAGAACAAACAAATCGCAGTCATAGTCTGCATCTCCTCCAGC
>NW_015663573.1:0-881 GCF_001515625.1 Sinocyclocheilus rhinocerous
GAACACCTTGCGACTTTTGGCAAGACATATGCAAAGCAAGACAGGTCTGGGAGTCTCTGCAGAGCATGGGATCTGTCCAGACGCTGCTCAGCAGTGCTGCTGGAGGATGTGCTCTCTCCTCTCTGAAGAGGGTGTTAAGAAAAAAGGTGATTCAAGGGCTCTTTCTGTCACTTGCTTCAGAGAATATGATAAGTAGTGCTCTCTAACACTAGCACTCTATTTTATTTTATTTCTATTCTATCTACTTTTCATTCATTTTATTTATTATTAAAAAAAATAATACTTGCTACGTGTGCTGCGTATTGTAATGTTGCTCTTTTGTTGGTTTGATTGCTTCTATTGTCCTCATTTGTACGTCGCATTCGATAAAAGCGTCTGCTGAATGATTAAATGTAAATGTTTTCTCCTCTTAGCAAGCGCTTACATCAGGCTCTAAGGCTTGACTGATGACGTGACTGACATATTTCACTTTTATTTATGGACTGTTTCTGACAGATCCGGCACAGGGCTTGTGGACAGAGCTGCTGAATTCTGTGTACTGATCAGAATATGTTATACATGTTGAATGTATTATACAAGTTGTACATTATTATTATTTATTTTATTTTTTCCCCCAAATGTTGTCCCTGGCTATCAATTTTCTTCCTTGTGGGCAGAGCTGCTGATCAGAATATTTTATACATGTTGTATGTATTATACAAGTTGTATATTATTATTACTTTTTTTTCAAATGTTGTCCCTGGCTATAAATTTTCTTCACTTTCTTACAACTAGCTGTAAGATAATTAACATTTTTACATCAATGTAAATCTACACAGCCTTCATGTGTGACACATAATAAGCAAACCTGTACAGATTAAAGAACATGAATGATGAACTGA
>NW_015663574.1:0-559 GCF_001515625.1 Sinocyclocheilus rhinocerous
TGCCCTGGCCCTGTCCGCTTCCCTGAGCGCTTCCCTGGCCATAACTGCTTCCCTGACCGCTGCCCTGACCCTGTCCGCTTCCCAGGCCGCTTCCCTGACCACTGCCCTGGCCCTGTCCGCTTCCCTGACCAGAACCGCTTCCCTGACCGCTGCCCTTGCCCAGTCCGCTTCCCAGGCCGCTTCCCTGAACAGAACCTCTTCCCTGACCGCTGCCCTGGCCCTGTCCGCTTCCCTGAGCGCTTCCCTGGCCATAACTGCTTCCCTGACCGCTGCCCTGACCCTGTCCGCTTCCCAGGCCGCTTCCCTGACCACTGCCCTGGCCCTGTCCGCTTCCCTGACCAGAACCGCTTCCCTGACCGCTGCCCTTGCCCAGTCCGCTTCCCAGGCCGCTTCCCTGAACAGAACCTCTTCCCTGACCGCTGCCCTGGCCCTGTCCGCTTCCCTGAGCGCTTCCCTGGCCATTCCCTGGCCATGTCCGCTTCCCTGGCCGCTTCCCTGGCCGCTTCCCTGGCCATGTCCGCTTCCCTGGCCAGAACCGCTTCCCTGGCCGCTGCCCTGT
>NW_015663575.1:0-617 GCF_001515625.1 Sinocyclocheilus rhinocerous
GGTTTTTACTGAATCAACTGGGTTTAGCTGGTTTTAAGCTGGTTTGTAGCAGTTTTTTTTATTGAATCAACTGGTTTTAGCTGGTTTTAACTGTATTAGCATAGAAACATGCAAACAACATGCTAGTAACTTGCTAATCATGCTAACAACATGCTAGTAACATGCTAATCATGCTAGAAACGTGCTAGCAAACAAACAAGTAACATGCTAATTATGCTAGAAACATGCTAGCAACATGCTAGTAACGCTAACAAAATGTTAGCAAACTTGTTAAACATGCTAATCATGCTAGACTCATGCTAGTAACATGTTAATAATGCTAGAATCATGCTAGCAACATGCGATTAACTTGCTAATCATGTTAGCAACATGCTAGTGCTAGAAACATGCTAGTAACTTGTTAATCATGCTAGAAACATGCTAGCAGAATGCTAGCAACATGCTAGTAACATGCTAATCATGCTAGAAACATGCTAGTGACTTGCTAATCATGCTAGCAACATGTTAGTAGCTTTGCTAAACATGCTAGAAACATACTAGCAATATGCTAGCAACATGCTATTAATATGCTAATTGTTGGAGCCATTTATTGTAAAGTTTTACTTGGCCACTGGGTG
>NW_015663576.1:0-590 GCF_001515625.1 Sinocyclocheilus rhinocerous
ATGTAGTGCAGTTCCTAGCCTGCCTGTCTGTTTTTCCCTCTCGGGGTTGTTTGGGTTTGTTTCTGTTTCATTTTATTATTAAAAGAAAGAACCATTCATCCTGCACTTGAGTCCTCGCTTCATCTCTCCACATGCACTGACAGAACGGCTCAGCCAACATGAGGACTCAGCAGAGAATGGGCTCACTCCATCTACCGGTCTCCACTCTCTCCAGCCCCCTCTACCAGCGCATGCTCCAGCTGGATGCCTTGAGCTCCCTCCGTCAATGAGGGACTGATCTGAGGGAGTTTGCCATGGAGTTCAGGAATGCTGCAGAGGGGCTGGGCTACAATGACTCCGCTCTTAAGGACTTATTCAACTATGCCTTTGATGAGCCCATTAGTCACTGGAGCATGTTAGGATCCGATCATGTATCCTTTGAGGGGTTTGTGGAGTTCTTGGCACGTTCCCCAGCTAAGGGGGCTGCAGTGCCTCCCGTGATGGCCGACAAGGCTTCCCCAGCTGGGCTGCAGTGCCTCCTGTGATAGCCGACAAGGCTGCAGCGACCCCGAAGGTGGCCGACGAAGCTGCCGCGCCCCCAGTGGTGGCCG
>NW_015663577.1:0-551 GCF_001515625.1 Sinocyclocheilus rhinocerous
ACAGTTTCACACAAAGACTAGACTAAAACTAAAATTACAACAGGCCGCCAAAAACAACACTAACTGGAGATTGCTTAAAGACTGTGCAGATCAGCTCAGTGAGGTAGTTCTGCATGTATTTAACTTGAGCCTTCGTCTGGAAAGAGTTCCGGTCCTGTGGAAGACTTCCGGTGTTGTTCCAGTTCCAAAAATTGCAAACCCCAAGGAGCCTGGCCATTTTAGACAGGTAGTTTTAACCTCTCACCTTATGAAGACCATGTAAAGGATCATTTTGTATTGTCTGCGATCCCTAGTAGGCTCAGAGCTTGATCCCTTGCAATTCGTCTATCAATCGGGCATCGGGGTGGATGATGCTGTGATCTACTTATTGCATAGATCCTATCTACATCTGGAGGATGCAGGGAGCGCTGCGAGGAACAAACATGTTTTTCTGTCCAGTGCTTTTAATACTATACGATTTTAATACTATATAACTAACTATCGTTTCTTGAGGGGAAGCTATTGCAAGCTGGAGCTGATTGTCATCTGGTTGCATGGATCATCAATTACCT
>NW_015663578.1:0-196 GCF_001515625.1 Sinocyclocheilus rhinocerous
CGCACCTGGTCTGACGGGTTGGGCTCAACTTCCGAGGCGATCCTCCGCTCAGTCGCTTGGCTCGGCGACCCGTTTCTCGCCAGAGTCCACTCCACGAAGGCGGCGAATTCCTCCCGAGGACCATCTTCGGACGACAGCACTCTGCACTCGGCGTTCAGGCTTGCATCATAGAAAGAGCAGAGCGCGTCGTCCGGAT
>NW_015663578.1:773-1107 GCF_001515625.1 Sinocyclocheilus rhinocerous
CGTCGTCCGGATAGCGGGTGATGTTAGCGACCAACAGGAACTGTCTGGTATGGTCCTCGAGAGTTTTGCCTTCCTGCTCCAGCAGGAGGAGGAGGAATTCGGGGCGAGTGAAGGGATCCATGGGAAAACACTACGGAAACAAAAAACTGAGTAAAACCCAGCGACAAAACGAAGTGTAGACAAACAGAGGTAATTGTATGGGTCGGAGATTCTGTCACAATTTAGCCTAAGGCGAGGAGCGAGGAACGAGGAGACCAGGAATACACGATAATCTTCTTTTAATATAATTATCCACTGGGTACACGGGGCAGACAGGAGCATAGGACACACACAG
>NW_015663579.1:0-634 GCF_001515625.1 Sinocyclocheilus rhinocerous
TTGCTTCCATAGAGAAAATGACAAGAAAAGGAAGAAAGATTAATTAATTTATTTTTTCACTTACATTTTCATGACCACCAGACTCTCCCCTTCGAAAATAAATGTCGTCCCGACATTACTCTGTTTCGTTTTCTTTCTTTTTTTTGACTTACTTGTTCCAAGTTAATGTTCTTTTTTGTAATTTTAAATTAAATCTTTAGTTTTATATTTAGCTGTATTTTTACATTCAAACGCTGTCATTTTATATAGAATAGAAATAGTATATATATAGAATAAATAATCAGCCTTAAAATCCACAAATCATGTAACGTGCAATAAAAAAAGTATTGCATTAAAAATGTTTTATTCTTATAAAGAAAAAAATCAATCAATAAAGAGTGATTGTATAAAGTAGGCATACCAATGGGGCATGTTAATATTATTAATAAAAAGTCTATTAATTATGTCATTCATTAAAGAATTTTATACTTCCGGTTTGGGCTTATGGGGCTGTCACGTGATGAACGAACGACTCGGAAAAACCCGAAGACTCGAGATGAACTAATCAATTCTCTTTCCGGCTCAGACTGCATAGGGTAAACTTATGGGGCTGTCACGTGATGAACGAACGACTCGGAAAAACCCGAAGACTCGA
>NW_015663579.1:906-1248 GCF_001515625.1 Sinocyclocheilus rhinocerous
ATGGCGCTTTTCCACTGCGTGGTACGACTCGGCTCGGTACGGCTCGGTTTGGCTCGGTTTGCGTTTCCACTGCAGTTTAGTACCGCTTTAGAGTGGGCGGGATTATTCACATGTCGTTATAGTTGTGCCGCCTCTACTACCGCGACTCCTAAAAAACTTTCTCATTCCGCGTCTCCCCATCAAGCTCTCGCTGGATCCGCTCCTCTGCTATCAACGAGAGGAACGTCTGTACTTCCTCCACAGGGGGAACAGACACTTTTTGGTTGGTAAAAAAAGGTGCGCTCGTTCAAAACAGTAGTGTTCGATCCTTCGCTGGCTGTGCTGATTTAAATCTAGCAGTTC
>NW_015663580.1:0-389 GCF_001515625.1 Sinocyclocheilus rhinocerous
ATTAGTTCAATAAATTACCTTTCTGCCAGTTTTCTCCTCTGATAACATTAATTTAGAATTAAAGTTACATATTCCGTAGTATGCGAAAGTCTTTTTGTCGGGAGCTGTTGCCATGGTGAAACGTAATTTCAGAGCTCCATTGATCATGGCTTTTCATAGTCGTGGTGCACGCTCTAAACTCAGGCTACGTCCACACGAAGCCAGAGCTTTCCCTCTCCGATCTTTTTTTTCCCCTCATCTCAAGAAATATCTGCGTCCACACGAAACCACAAAACCGACACAAAACGATGTAATATACATGCCAGACCAGTATGTGGCGCTGTAATTCTGCCACATAGATACACTAAAAACGGAGAAGAAGACTTGGACTATGCGCATAAACCTTGCGC
>NW_015663580.1:1031-1202 GCF_001515625.1 Sinocyclocheilus rhinocerous
GAATGTTGAGCAGCGAGCTCATTGGCTACCGATACAGGAGAGAACCAATCAGCTGTGTCATGTGATAAGTATGTCATTATGTCATACTGCGTTAGATCTATTGGACTGTGCCCGCTAGAGTTTCATACCTGGGGGCTGTTTCATAAAACAAGTTTACCAAATAAGCCAGGT
>NW_015663581.1:0-525 GCF_001515625.1 Sinocyclocheilus rhinocerous
AGCCTTCCTCAAACGTCTATGTTCACAAATAAAACAACGATTTGCACAAAAAGAATTATTAGGTATCTATTTTAGTTATCAATTGAGAATTTGTTACTGATATGATCTGGTGAAAATAATAATATGGCCTGCGAGAAAATAAATAAAAAGAGTGGGGCTGCTATGAGTGCAGGCAGCCTAGGAACAGCATAGTTCAACTCAGTGGCATGACAACACCGGCCCTCGCGGCCCAAAAAACAGACCGGCCCACCGGGAATCCTCCCGATTAGGCAATCCGGGCCTGATGTGAAGTGTGAATCAAGTCAATTCAAATAGACTTTTATTAAGTTATATAAGTATATATTTTATATATTTGATATATCATATTATACGTATATGTTATATTAAATGTATAATGTGTTTATTTAGGATGTGTGGAATGACGGTGCTTTTAGATGATGGTGGAGGTGATGAAGACTTTGATTTCTGCAACACTGGACTATGCCCAGGATGAGGCCATGCCTCTCGTGGAATGTGCTCTGACCC
>NW_015663582.1:0-123 GCF_001515625.1 Sinocyclocheilus rhinocerous
CAGAAGATCTACAACAGCATTAGTGTTCACAGAAGCTCTAAACTATCAGTGCTGTGCATTGAAACTATAACATAAGTTTCCTTGCATAGAACCAAGACATGAAAAACTATCTGCATTGCAAAT
>NW_015663582.1:367-949 GCF_001515625.1 Sinocyclocheilus rhinocerous
GTGGATAGAATTTCTAACACATGAAAAACTGTCTTTCTGCATTGCAAATAACATTTCATAAGTCAGAAACATCAATCATGTGGGAATGCTTCATTCTTAACATTGCATAAAGCAACTATCTGTCATGAAGAAAGAAGGTTTGGAGCATATTGTGGGCTTGCTTTCTCCACATTTGTTCACAAGCACTAAAACAGCATTATTGTTCATAGAAGCTCTAAACTAACATTGCTGTGCATTGAAGCTCTAACATAACTTTCTCTACATAGAACTAACACATGAAAAACTGTCTTTCTGCATTGCAAATAACATTTCATTTCATAAGGCAGAAACATCAATCATGTGGGAAAGCTTCATTCTAAATGTTGCATAAAGCAGCTTTCTCTCACTGAGAAAGAAGCTTTGCAGCAAATCTGGGCTTGCTTTCTCCACATTTGCTCAGAAGCACTAAAACAGCATTATTGTTCATAGAAGATCTAAACTAACAGTGCTGTGAATTGAAGCGCTAACATAACTTTCTGTGCATAGAATTTCTAACCAATGAAAAACTGTCTTTCTGCATTGCAAATGACATTTATTTTCATA
>NW_015663583.1:0-551 GCF_001515625.1 Sinocyclocheilus rhinocerous
CTGCAAAGTTCTCGGGCTGAAATCAGTGCCCTGGCCCAACAAAGACACTATTTAAAAAAAGAACTTGACACTGTTCACCAAGAGCTTAAACATGCATATAGACTGCAAAGTGACTCTGAAAGGGAAATGCACGCCACATAATTTCCTCTAACCAGCAGATTGATACCTCCTAGTCAAGGGTTTCCAGTTCGAAAGGGGGGAGCAGGCTGATACCTCCTAGTCAAGAATTCCCAGTTCGAAAGGGGGGTGAGAGCCCACTGCTCAGGACATCACCTGCCTGCATCCCAGAACCCCCAGCAGCAGCAAGGGGGTGGGAGCCTTTCCAAAGGCTGTCTTCAAGTCACGGTGTGTCACCTAAAGAATTGGATAAGCTGGCCAGAAGTACAGTGTGGGAGTGAAAACATAAGTCAACTTGTTGCTCTCATAGCAGGCGTTCATCGAGAAGACTCCATTTGATTTGCTTTAAAGACCACCTGAATGAGAGGAAGAATTAATAGGGCAAGTGAGCTACACCACAGTAGCCCCAGTGGCCTAATGGATAAGGCACTGGC
>NW_015663584.1:0-4193 GCF_001515625.1 Sinocyclocheilus rhinocerous
TATATATGATAAAATAATATATAAAAACACTTTTTAAAATATATTTAGTATATAATTGTATAGTTGTTCTTCAAGTACTAAAAGAATCAGAAAAGGAATCCATAAGAATCCTAGAATTAACATCAGTGTTATTATTAATTAAAACTAACTAACTAACTAACTATATATATATATATATGTGTGTGTGTGTGTGTGTGTGTGTGTGTGTGTGTGTGTGCGTACTTATATAAACTTAATATTGTCAATCCAAACATTCAAAAACATGTTCCGTACGAATACCAAAGACATTACACTGAAGACTGAAAAGCTGGACTGAAAGCTGAAAGTTTCTAGAGGAACATTTATCCAGATGATCTCTGACATGCAGGAGAAGATCTTTGGATCTCAAGAGGAGTAATATAAAACTCTCTTGTACCTGCGACTTAATTGAATTCAGTTAATAATGCATGTGCGATTCCAAGAATACCGAACTTTCAACGTGCATCCTGTGAATCATTAATATGTTAAATTGCTCAAAAGCCTTTTTGGACCGGCCTTGTCTCAGCCAAGCTGAAAGGTTTCATAAGGAGAGCGGGCGAAAAAAAGCAGTGAAGGAAATGTCAAAAACTGTGAGAGGAACCTGTAAAACGAGAGTGTCATAGTTGCCCTTGAGCAAGGTCCACATCTCGCTCCGCTCAGGCGGGACTAAACCGCTAATATGCACTTTATGAAAAATGTAAGTGGCGTAAATCGTATTAGATTAGGCGACCCGCTGAGTGAATAAATGACAGAATAAAACAATGGCTCTCGATGGAAGAGGGCAGTGGGGAACGTAGCGATGCTCGGGGCTGAAATAGGCCTCCAGCTGTTACGAACATCCTCCATCCACAGCCTCGAGCAGGTGTGCGCATCTCATGCTTCTTACCAATTTAATTCCTGAGTTAAATTAAAGCCCCTTATTGGCCTCTTAAAGGGACAGTAGAACAGTAAAGAAGATTCTTAGCTGAAACCATGGTGATTCATAAAATGCAAGTCAGCGGCTGCCTGTCTTTGAGAATAAGAAAAAAAAAGAATATCAAGGAACACAAAATTAATGTATTGTAATATATTGTTTTGCATTTATACTTATGATATATTGAGTTCATATGAAGCAAAACGATCAGTCTGTGCAAGAAACTGAACATTATTTACTACATTGTAATCCAGAGCATCAGGAAAACAGTCCGGAGTGATATCCGGTTCACAAACGAATCATTCTTTTGAAGCGGTTCGGTTTAGTGAACTAGATGAACCAGTTCATCAAATCGGACTGAAGCTTCTGAAACAGTTCACGGCTCGAACAGCACAGATCTACAAGTTACTCGATGAAAACTCACCTTCAGACCCCTGACAGTCACTTTGACTCGAAATGAGCCAAAATAAAGGCACATCTGATCCTGTGATGAATGAATCATTCAGCGTCTAGTTCCTCCAACAGTCATTGAACCGAGGAAACAGCTCGTCTCAGACCGATGAGCCGCTGATATGAGCATGCGTGAACCCAGTACTTGAATGAAGGGCTAAATGAAAGCTTTTATGGTTTCTCACTGTATATGTAAAAAGGTGAGCTGATAAAAACAAGTTTATTCACTTTATATGCTTTAGACATAAAAAACATCCAAGTTTAACACCATTATTGGATGCTTTAATAATACAATTGTGTATATGATACATTATTACATTATTGTTTGTAATTATTTATATTGAATTGAACCAGTTAATTGAAACAAACTATAATGTTATACTATATATATATAATATTCAGTTTCTTGCATAGACCGATCGTTTCGCTTCATTGGACCTCAATATATCATCAGGAGCCACGAGTATTCATTTTGTGTTTCTTTATATGCTTTTTTAATTCTCACTGACTTGCATTTTATGAATCACCATGGTTTCAGCTAAAAATCTTCTTTACTGTTCTACTCAAGAAAAAAATATCGTGTGGAATCATGCTGGTGTTGAAAAGTGGGGCGAGTTGAGCGGCTCGTGTTCACCTTGAAGCGCTTTAAGTTTGCAAGCATTCACAGCAGACCCCCTAATGGGAGCCTCGGGCTGTTCGAGAACTACTGAGGGAAGCTTGGAAGCTCTTTAGCATTTAGCATGCTTGCAAACAGGGTTTAAAACTGAGAACCAGCTCTTATCATTACAACCACTAAAAAAAAATATGATTCAATGCTGATGGAGTACAAAATACTCTATAGAAATAGTTTTCTACCAGGGTTATTATAGTTAACGAAAACGAAAACTGAAACTAAAATTAAAACCATTCAAAAATGCATTGCTTGAAATAAACTTTTAATAAATAACAATAACAAGAAAACTTATTTCAGTTAGTCGCCAAGGATACATTTTTCATTTTAGCTAAGCTTGATGTACTAAAATAACTAAAACTGAAACCATATAGCTGTGTTTACTAAAAAGATACTAAAAATGATAAAAACACGCAACAAAATGTATTAAAACTAACAAACTAAAATGAAAATGGAAAATATAAAAATAAAAACTGATTCAAAATATTAATAAAAATGGTAACACTTTACAATAAGGTTTCATTGGTTAATAACTAATATTAACTAATAATGAGCAGTACATTTGTTACAGTCTATTTGTCAAGGTTAGTTAACATTGTTATAATGTAGTACAACTTTTGATGTTAGTAATGTATTAGTAAATGTTGAAATTAACATTTAAGATTAATACATGCTTTAGAAATATTTTCTTTGTTAGTTAATGTTAACTAATGTAGTTACCTAATGTTTAAAAATGGAACCCATTTTTTGAAATAAAGCTAAAAAAAAAACTAAATATTTCATATGCAACTTAACATAATATAATATAATATAATATAATATATTTTATATATAAATTACATAAAAATTATATAATTATATAAAATATATTATATAAATTATATAAAACAAACTTAAATTACCATCTGAAATGTTGGCAAATCAACTCAAGTTGAAATGAGTTGAAATGTTAAAGGGGTCATATGATGCTTTTTTAAAGATCATTATTTTGTGTATTTGGTGTAACAGAATATGTTGACATGCTTTAATGTTCAAAAAAAACATTATTTTTCAAATACTGTACATTATTGTAGGTCCTCTATGCCCCGCCTCTCTCAAACACGTCGTTTTCATCAAAGCCCCCTCCTTTGACAAGCGCAGTCTGCTCTGATTGGCCAGCTGACCCAGTGCATTGTGATTGGCCGAACACCGCAAGCACTCGTCGGAAATGTCGGAAATGTAACCATAATCGCCAGCTTCATCTTTCAAAATAAATGTAAAGACAGAGCCCGAAAGGGGAACAAGGGGAACAGACAGACACAGTGATGAAGCTGGTATGTGCTCTCTCGCGCTCTCTCTCTCTCTCGCTCTCTCTCTCTCTCGCTCTCTCTCGCTCTCTCTCTCTCACACACACACACACACACACACACACACACACAAGCATTACTCTGCACTGTGCAAACTCCGCATTTGAACAGTCAATAGCAAATACTTAAACTAATAACAAAACAGTAGCTGATTCAGAAGCGCCAGATTGTCATAGCAAAGTCAGAATTACCTCCTCTCCTAGGTTCACGAAACGGTCGTCCATAAAATGCATTGCTGTTCTGTTGTAAGTAATCTTAAAGATTCCTAAATGCATCTACTTCCGGAAGGCCAAATAAAGTGCTTTTGCTTTCGCCTAGAAACACACAGCATCTCCCTGACATGCTGCTTCAACACTAACTGCGGTTACTGAAACCACGCCTTCTTTCTTTGCATGAACATTTGGGCGCATTATGCTAATATTCCCACATAGTGAGGTAGATATGTGGGGGCGTGTTAGAACGAACCGTTTTAGGGGGGCGTGGCAGAGTCTTAACTTTGATAAAGAATATCTCTTTGGTTTTGAAACTTTAGTCTTTGCAACTTCAGGGATCTTATATATGCACAATCAGCTTGTAACACTCCAAAGAGAAAGGAAAACTTAAAATCGCATCATATGACCCCTTTAAAATAGTTATCTTTATCACTACCCTGAATTTATACTTGTAGCTCTACAGAAGCCGTATAACGTACATTCTCTCTACCTGACTCTAACGAACCAGATTCACAGACAAAGACTTTTTTTTTGTTCTTTTTTTTTTTTTTTTTTTTTTTTTTTTTTTTTGTTTTCATACTTGA
>NW_015663584.1:5329-5922 GCF_001515625.1 Sinocyclocheilus rhinocerous
TGATCTGGTGGGAATTATGGCTAAGTGGGAGTTTAGTAGGTGACTGGAGCGGGTTTGATTCCACGATAACCTCATCGCGACCTTAAAGGTGGGGTAAGCGTTTTCTGGTAGCCAATATTGACATTTGAAATCACCAAAACAAACACGCCCCTACCCCAAAAGGGTCTCGCCCTTATTTTGATAGCTCTGCCCCACACATACGTACGCAACCCAGGCAACGAAAACAGAGTTTTCTGTGTGTTTTTTTTTCACAGTGTTTTCTGTAAAAACAAAGCAAAACCAATGTTACACCGTGTCTACACCGGACGCGACCGCGTCCAGTGTACTAGAAAGACTTTAGCTGTTGCGGCGCAGACTCGGTGTTACTCACCTAT
This sequence comes from Sinocyclocheilus rhinocerous, assembly GCF_001515625.1. Lineage (NCBI taxonomy): Eukaryota > Metazoa > Chordata > Actinopteri > Cypriniformes > Cyprinidae > Sinocyclocheilus > Sinocyclocheilus rhinocerous. The sequence continues at coordinate 5,704 of NW_015663584.1, forward strand.
CGAGAACAAACCGATCGCAGGCCTTCCGCTCCGTGAGTTCTCTCCAGCACTGGAAAGCTGATCCGATATTCACACGGGTCCTACTTCTTGCCTTAAGCTTTCTTTTGTTCCGTTTTCTCTTTTGTTTTTTATCCGCCACCTCTATCTTTCTGTCGCTCGGCTCGGCTAATGTCCATTCTGTGCACTGAACGCTCTCTCCTCCACATCATGAGTAGACAC
>NW_015663584.1:5955-16788 GCF_001515625.1 Sinocyclocheilus rhinocerous
CTGATTGGCTACAAGTTTGTTTTGCAAGTCGGCCCGAATCAGTTTTCTAAAGCGTTTTTGAAAAATCGCTTACCCCACCTTTAACATCTCGTTTAATACTAGAAAGCCTACTGTATCGTATTTCATACATTAATTTCTAAGGTCTTTAATTTACCATCTTCATCAAACTTTGCTGATAAACCTGTTGCACACAAACTACTCCATGCCTTCTGTCGCCTGGTTGATTACCCAGACATAATTTTTTAGAAAAATCATGTTGAAATGTGAGTATCAAATATGATCATCAGGCTTTTGAGGAACGTTTATTTGTTCTTCTCTTAATCGTCATTGTATTGCATTGCATTATGTTTTGAAAATCAAACTAAGCATTTAAATATCATCTTACTAATATTATTGGAGACGATTACAGTGTGACGACTGATATTTATATCATTTTATGTAAGTATCTGTTATACTGTTATAAAAATCTCACTGATTTATATTACAAGCATCAGAATGTCATCACTTTCTGGTCATATTAGTATCAGCATGTGCACCAAATTGCACATTCTTGCTCAATTTGGGCCTCTGAATAAAATTGAGCTGTTTTTTCCTCCATATTCTCACTATATCAGATTATATGAGCCATAAAAGACTGAAGTATCAAATATGAAACTCCCCATGCAAACTTTTCTTTATAGATCTTTTATATTTAGTCTAAAGGTTCAATGAAGTGTTCCCATTCAAAAAAATATGACTATTATTTGATACGTCATGCTTTACAGGGTTAAAAGGCCCATGATTTATTGATTCATGACACAGCAATCAGCAGACCACGAAAATCAACTGAAAATCGATTCATTCATCTAAAACTGAACTCTTTGAACATAAAAACAGAGGCAACAACACATCAGTCCCCTCAAACGCAAAACAAGACACTTCATTTTGCTTCAGTCCTATTGTCTCCTATAGAAATGCTGTAATTGCTCTAAACAACATACTAAACAAATGACTGGATTTTCTGGAATATAAGTTGCTCTGTTTTTGTCATTATATCAAGCCCAAACCACACAACACAACACATATGTTTACAAACAAACAAACAAACAAACTAAAGCAATGGCAGTCATTAACTAGTTAATTAGTTTGGAGCGTTACTGCAATTAAGCTATTGAAATGTAGTGGAGTAGTGTTTTTAAGTGGCCTATTCAAAGTATTTCGCCTATATAAAACATTTATAGTGTTTGTAATGTTTCTACTTTCCGTTTGTTTCTCATTCCATTTTATTTTATTTGTTTATTCTGCTCAATTTTTTAAATGTTTTTTTTAAAGTCTCTTCTGCTCACCAAGGCTGCATTTATTTGATCAAAACTACAGTAAAAACAGTAAAACTGGGAAATATTTTTAGACTTTCAAAGAGCTGTTTTCTATGTGAATATAGTGTAAACTGTCATTTATTTCTGTGATCAAAGCTGAATTTTCAGCATCATTACTTCAGTGTCACATGATCCTTCAGAAATCATTCTTATATGCTGATTTGCTGCTCAAAAAGCATTTCTGCTTATTATCAATGTTGAAATATTTTTGAGGAAACTGTGAAACATTTTATTTTGTAGGATTCTCTAATGAATTGAAAGTTCAAAAGAACAGCATTTATTTGAAATAGAAATCTTATTTATTATAAATGTCTTTACAGTCACTTTTTATCAATTTAATGCACACTTACGTAATATAAAATAATAATTTCTTTAAAAAAATATTTTAAATGGTAGTGTCCTTATATTCCTCTCAACAATATGATATTTGGTGCGACTTATCTTCCAGAAAATTCCATAATAAAATGTTATAGTGTATTTTAATATTTCATAATACCATTTATTACAAAATATGAGTCAGTTGTTAATTTCGTACCCACTAAATGCCAGTGATGGATTCAACACAAAATGAATTAGCTTGATTCAAACCACTGTTGTGTGAGTTCAGGAGTCATTTTGACCGATTCATTAAAAGAACCAGCTCATAAGAATAATTTGTGCATGAATCAATCACTATTCAAATCAGCATTATTGACGTGAACAGTCAAGTCCATTTTATCTGCATTGTGCTTTTCACAAAACATATTATTAGTACAAAAGGAAAAAGCTACTGTATAGCAGTGCAACAAACACGGTACAGTCTGAATACTTTATGAAGCATAAGTCGAACACTGCATGTGTAGTTCTGCAGCAGATTCTAATGTTCATTTAGGCTTTTTATCATCTGGACTGAGCTATAGACGAGCCTCCAGTGAATGAGGATGTTGAAAGAAGTCTGGGTCGCACACTAGGGAGGGTGAGCTCACTGCTGAGGGGGCGTAAAGTGGCCAGGTGCTGTGAAGCGTGAGGCTCAAGCACCGGCAGAAGATTAAAGGAGGGCGTAAGAGCCATCGAGCCTCGGCCGGACTCCAGCTCATGTCCAGGAGCAGCATGCAAGTCGAGCTGTCAGAAAAGATGAGCCGGATCACACTGATGCTGCCTTTGAACACATAACGCCATCTCAGTGTGTCAGTCCCGCAGACGCAGCTATGGCAGATCAACGTGATGCTATTAGCAGTGTAGTTATTTGTACATAAAGTGTGGTTCAGGCACACACCCAATTCATGTGTTTGAATAGACAATAAACACACAACCTCAGAGATATACACATCCTTTGAGGTTCAAAATTCATATTTAATCATTTATAATAATTTTCTAGAATTTTAATAATATAAATTATAACTTGTAAATTTATAGCTTATATTTATATATTTAAATGACAAATGTTTAACAGCATAACAGTTAATGCATTTACCAACATACAGTACATGAAATAAAATAAATAAATAAAAATAATAAAATAAAATAAAATAAAACATGTAAAATGTAAAGACTTGTTATCACAACTGTACTTTATTTATGAACAAATCTGCTATTAAAATATCTTTATTTATAACTTATAAAATATAATTTATATATTTAATATTAAATGATAACTGTTTAACAACATAACCGTTAATGCATTTGCTAAAATAAAATAAAATAAAATAAAATAAAATAAAATAAAATAAAATAAAATAAAATAAAATAAAATAAAATAAAATAAAATAAAATAAAATAAAATAAAATAAAATAAAATAAAATAAAATAAAATAAAATAAAATAAAATAAAATAAAATAAAATAAAATAAAATAAAATAAAATAAAATAAAATAAAATAAAATAAAATAAAATAAAATAAAATAAAATAAAAACAGCCAAATTGAGAGTTCCAATGCCTTTTGTCACATCTGTATTTATAAACAAATCTGCCATTATGTTTAATATTAAATGAAACATGTTTTACACCATAACAGTTCATGCATTTAATAAAATAATAAAGTAAAATAAAAACAGCCATATTGAGAGTGCCAATGGCTTTTATCACATCTGTATTTATAAATAAATCTGCCATTTAAAAAGTATTTATTTATAACTTATTAAATATATGTAATATTAACATTAATTTAATATTAAAAATACATTTGTAAAATAAAATAATAAAACACAAAGAGTGCCAATGACTTGTATCTCATCTGTATTCATTTCATAAATACACCTGCCATTAAAAGGGTCTTTCTTGGAAGTTTTTCCATCATTTAGAGATAAATGACATACATGGTAAAAGGCTGTGTAAAGATTTGCATGCCTCTGAAGTTGTACATACATGAAAGGGTTTACCTTGTAGATATGCTATCAAGTGTTTCAATGTCTATCCAAACATATGAAAACGCATGTGTGCACTTTCATATGAATAAGCCTGAAAAACCCTCAACTCCTCCAGCAAACTTCAACAGAGAGACTCGAGTGGGAATGATTTAAATAAGAAGCGCTGAGCTTCTCCTTCCAGGATACACAGCCCAGATAATGCTAATGATGTCCTCTGGGATACAGCATTACCAGGACATGCATCTCCATCCTTGGGGAACCCCTCTTATAGTCTTTTCTTCACTGGCCTGAGATAACATAAGGCAATCGTGTTCTCATAATGGCATTAATTTTTAGATAAGATGACTAACGTAAGATGACTATCTCAGTGAACACAGTTTCATTTTGCCATGATCCAAAAAACCCTCGTCCTTTGTACAGAACGAGTGAATTAATTTTGCAAACGAACCCTAATAAACTGTAAAATTACCCCATAGTGGGTGAGAATACAAAAAAATTTAAACATTGCACTTGAAAGCTGCATCCTGCAAACAAAACTGAAAAAAGCACTGGAGAAAACTGCAAAATCCAAACCAGATTACCTGAATTAATACACAACATCCAGAAGTCAAAGTGCACACTGTCCCAACAGGTAACACAATCAAGTTTGAAAGGCTCCGGGATGATATTATATCAACGCTTCTGGGTATTTCTGCCCACTCTCGCTAAATTTAGGCCATGTTCCTGCAAGCACCGTAAATTAAATCTCACAACACCGAAGAGCTGCTTCTCATGTTTATATTAACACCTCTGTTGTTTGAAATTAAGGTTGAATAGTTGGGAGCTGAAATGAAAAGGGAAATTAAACTATATTTCAATTTAATTAAACTCTTCAACCATCTGTAAGAAGTTTAAACACTGACTGTCTGCTAGACACAAAAGAGAGGACATTTGTGACCCTGGAGCACAAAAGCAGTCTTAAGTCGCTGGGGTATATTTGTAGCAATAGCCAAAAATACACTGTATCGTATTTATTCAGCTTTCAGATGATGTATAAATCTCAATTTCGAAAAATTGACCCTTATGACTGGTTTTGTGGTCCAGGGTCACATTTGTGAACAATTTATGCTGTAAAATAATAGTTTTTGAACAGGTTCATTGAACAAGATTTAACTTGAACACTAAAAGAAACTAGATTCCATATGTATTATTAAAAAACAGCAACATTTCATTTTAATTACACTATTCAACCATCTGTCAAAGTTTGAAATGTTATATTAAAATTTCTAAATATTTTTCTAAGGTATTTGTGCGGCAAACATTTAAAAATAGCCATAGAAAGAGTGCAAATGATTACCCCACCTGTTTAATCCAATTTATAAATGAATCTTAAAAAGTCTTTATTAATAACTTATAAAATATTGTTTATGCATTTAAAATCGTTTAAATGTTTAAAAGTTTTTTTTATGCAGTTAATACAATGCTTTAAATAAAACAGTTATAGAAAAAATGCAAATTACTTTTATATCACCTCTAATTAATTAAATAAATAAATCTGCTATTAAAAAGTTATTTCTAACTTATAAAATAGTATTTATATGTTTTAAATTAAATTAAATCATTACATTACATTTTCTAAGGTATTTTGTGCAGTAGTTTATATTAACTACATTAAATCTTTGCAGTTCAAAATCAAGTTGTGAGCTGAAATGAAAAGGGAAATTAAAATATATTTAAATTTAATTAAACCATTCAACCATCTGTAAGAAGTTGCCGTAGTCTGCTGTAGACTAGGCCTGTCGCAATAATCAATATATCGACTTATCGCGCAATATATGTACATGACCTCAATAAATTTTGGTGACGCAATATATCGCCCATTATATTTACTTAAAAATTAATGTCACTGTGTTTTTTACATTTCACTTGAGCCAGTGTCTTTTGCAGCTTCTCGTATATAACTTGGTGCTAGTTTAAATTTAAAAAATGCTTCTACAAAAAAGTTTCACATCTGCAGATATCGCACAACAAAAAGTTGTTATCATGACAGGCCTACTGTAGACACAAAAGAGAGGTCGTCTGTGAAACAACTTATGCCATAAAATAACAGTTTTCATTGAGCAGGATTAGAAAATGTGCAAATGTGTCAGACTTCAACTCTACAGGAAACCAGATTTCATATGCATTATTAAAAAAATAAAATAAAATAAAAAATCCAGCAAAATACCAATTTTTAACTTCTCAAACTGGTGAATTATTCATGGGCTTCTCTCTGACTGTCCATTCCCGGCAACAACTCTTTGGAAAACCGCCCACTCCCACCTACAGCTCGGAAAATGAGTCCTGCTCTGCAGCTAATCTAACTGGGCTCCGGCGGGTTACGCAGACCTCTAATTTGAGCGGTCCAGAGCACATGAAGTACATGAAATTAGCTGCCAGTAAAATAGCTTACATGACACATCAAGCACTGAGAAAAAATAAAATAAAAATGATGCAACAAAAAGGAAAGTTTTTCTAAGGTACTTTGTGCAGTCAACATTTAATACAGGGCTTCAAATAAAATAGCCATACAAAGAGTGCAAATGACTTTTATCCCATCTGTATTTAATTTATAAACACATCTGGCATTAAAAAGTCTTTAGAACTTTAGAATTATAACTTTTAAAATGTTTAAACGTTTTTCTAAGTTATTTTGTGCAGTAAACATTCAATTACAGCCATATTAAGAGTGCGAATTAAAAAAAATAAAATAAAATGTATTATTTTATTCAACAAGGATGCATTATGTTGATCAAAAGTGATAGTAAAGACATTTATAATGTTTTACACAATATTTTTATTTCGAATAAATGCTGTTCTTTTGAACTTTCCATTCATTAATACATCATTTAAAACACAGAAATGTTTCTTGAGCAGCAAATCAGCATATTAGAATGATTTCTGAAGGATCATGTGACACTGAAGACTGGAGTAATGATGCTGAAAATTCAGATTTGATCACAGATATAAATTACATTTGAACATATATTCAAATAGAAAAGAGTTATTTGAAATTGTATTATTATTTCACAATTTTCACAATTTTACTGTATTTTTGTTCAACTAAATGCAGCCATGCCGAGCAGACGAAACTTCTTTCAAAAACATACAAAAATCGTACCTATGATGCAAAAGTGTAGAAAGGTCTGAGAATGCAGTATTATTTTTCCACAACACTCTCTTGTTTTGACCTTCACTGAATACCGTAACTAAACCTACATTTCTTGATGTGCTACCTGCTGAATCTTCATTATGGATTTCGACCTTTTAGCCAGCAAAATAACAGTCGGGGGTTTGAGTGCTGCTGGCATCACATCTAACATAAAAGCACAATTAAATCAATAAGAAGAGTCTGATCTCACAAACGGCTCAGAATCACAATGCGCTTCGTGATGTGAGCATCCTGAACACATGAGCTTCTGTAACACATCCAGACAAACACACCTAATCGATCCCAATCAGGACTTAATGCATTTACAGAACTAATCCCATCCTAACAGTGCTCTATACTACAATTAACCCAGAAAAGCCTGCTGTATTATACTTGATGTGCACATGTCTAAAGCGTCGAATGATTAGCATGATCAAAAACCTGTTGCACGCAATCTACTACATGCCTTCTGTCGTCTGATTGATGGTTTAGAGTTTTTTAGCAAATAAAAGGTCTTTTAGTATCACTGTAAAAATGACCACCTTCAGCTTGTGCTTCACGTGTCTTTTCGCTGTGATATATTTACAGATTTTTATGAAGTAAACGTAAGAATAACTTTTATATTTCAGTATGCACACGTACTGGATTGAAGCAGTTTTGCTTTACTTGATTATCCAGACATCATCTATTAGAAAAATCAGAGAGTCTTAAATATGATCATCAGGCTTTTGAGGAACGTTTATTTGTTCATCTCTCAGTCATCACTGTATTGCATTGTTTTATATGCTTTGATCATAAAACTAAACATTAAATATCATCTTACGAACACATATTATTGAAGATATAGAGTGACGACTGATTATTTATATCATTTATCTGCTATATTGTTAAGATGTAAATGGTTTCCATTGCAAGCTATCAGAATTTCTTCTTACTTTTTGGCCATATTAATGAGCATCTGCACCAAATTGCTATTTTTGCTCAGTTTGGGCCTCTGAATAAAACTGAGCTGTTTTTTTCCTCCATATTCTCACTCTGTCATACTATGTGAGACATACTATATAAAAGCCTTATGTACCAAATATGATACTCGACAAAAAAACACATATGCAAACTTTAATTTAATTTTGTCTAAAGGCTCAATAAACTGTTCTGTTAAATAAATAAATAACACTGGAAATTACCTGCTGTTTTTTTTTTTGGAAAGAAATTAAGAAATAAATTAATACTTTTCAATTCAGCAAGGATGCATTAAATTGATCAAAAGTAATGCTAAAAACATTTATAATGTTACAAAATATTTAATTTTTCTTACTATTATTTAAAATGTCGGGCTTCACATGTTTAATAGTGCTCTACCACTACCACCAAGTAAGTAAATACATAAATAAATACTTAAATACTGGAAATCACCTGCTCATCCATATACACTACTTTTTTCCTTCTTATTTTAATTAATACTTAATTCAGCAAGGATGCATTAAATTGATCAGTAAATACACTATATAGTTATATAGCTATATAAAACTATAATATAATATAATATAATAATATAACATTTTTCATATTATTTCATGTCAGGCTTTACAGGGTTAATAGTGTTGTACTACCACTGTGTAAATCATGTCTTTTCTTGTTTTGAATGATACATTTGTAAGAACACCAGATATAAAATCCGGCATGCCGCCATTCCTTATTCCCTCAGAACCCTGCGAGACAAATAACAACAGATTCGGTAAAGATCTGCGTATCGACTGGTGCTTTGGAGTGCATCCTAGAGTATTATTCCACAGCTGTGCCGAGATCCTCCCTCGCGACGTTCCCGGCAGCTCTCGGAACAAAGCTCCCCAGAGACGGGAAACCCTATTGCTCCGCTGCCTCCAACAATCAGGAACGTCCACCCTCGGCGCACTGCAGAAACCAGCGGCTTCTCTTTGATGGTAATTGACTGCGGTGTCTGGGTCTTTGTCGGTGTCGTGCACCTTTAGCATCTCATTTGGATGATGGCAGCACTGTGTGCTCTGAATGTCACACTCTCCTTGGGATAATCAATGGGGGCGATCAGATAGCGGACACCTGAGGGACGGCTCCAGCCGCGTGGCACTGGCAAGGCCGGGCCAAGGACTGAACCAGCGCTGATTAGTCGTCAGTCGAGGTGCGATCGATAGCTTGCTTTCCATTGCTAAGCATCGCCACCTACGCTTTTATAATCCCTTTATTGCAGAAAGATGTATGGGAAAAATAAGGCAGCTTCCTTCAGGTAACACTTGGCATATCTAGGAAACCAATCGGTTGTTTTCTTACTTGTTTAAGTCAGCAGTTTGTTTACACTGAGTTTTAGTAAAGTGGGTGAAATCTGCGCCCACTGAAAACTCTGCTGATGTCTGTGAGACATTTACAAATTTGCACACGTCCCACGCTTCTTGTGTGTTTGGCTAATTTAATTATGATTTCTGCCTGGGCGGAGCAGAATAATTTGATCATTTGGTTTGTGTCCATCAAGTTCCAAATAAAAAGTTAAAATAATCAAATGAGATAATATATTTTACTTCTTGAGTATTACATTTTATTGGATAAACAAAACAAAAAAAAACTATACGACATGATTATTTGATATATAAAACTTATTTCAAGTTGCTTTGGATAAAAGTGTCTGCAAAATGAATAAATGAAAATAAAACATTTTATTGTTGAATTTCCAACAAAATAACTATTAAAAAAATCTTCAAAATAAAAAAAATCCTAAAACAAAAGAAAATCTACATTTCGTAATATACACACTCCCCTTCAAAAGTTTGGTGCCAGTAAGATTTTTCAAATGTTTTTAAGATCCTTCTGCTCACCAAGAGTGCATTTATTTAATCAAAAATACCCAGTAAAAACAGTAATAATATGAAATATTATTACAATTTCAAATAACTGTTTTTATTTGAATATATTTTAAAATGTAATTTATTTCAGTGATCATTAAGAATAAGAATTTTTTTTTTTTTATTATCAAATGTTGAAAACAGTTGTGCTGCTTCCTATTTTTGAGGAAACTGTGCTACATTTTTGATAAATTTTTGTTTTTACTGTCAATTTTGACCAATTTTATGCATTCCTGATAAATAAAAGCACCAGTTCCTTTTTTTTTTTAAAAAGCAAGTTGCATGCTCAAATTCTGCAGAATTCTGTAGATTCCCCCCAAATTCTACCACAAAACAACAACAACAACAAAAGTCTGTGGATTTAATCTGATACTGTCTTTTCTTCAAAGCATACCAATATGCATCTCCACCATGCTTTTACATGCATCTAAAGTGCATCGGTGTGTGTCAGCACGCTGTGAACACATTAAGCGGGGTGTGATTATTGATAATGAAATGAGAGGAATATTTAATTGGAATTCTTGCATGCATTAATGGTCAGATCATATTCAAGATTAGTCAGGAGGACTGTGGTCATTATCTCACGCTTTCTATCTGCTATGAATCAACATATTTCACACCACAACCTGAAAGAAGTCTCAGTAAGTACAGACTCATTTTGGACTTTATTCATCCGTTTCACATAAACAGGAGATCTAATGACCAGAGCTTGCGAACCAGAGCTTCAGAGTCCAGCGCATCATCTTTCTCAGCCGCAGCATGCTGAATTATGAAATGAGTTTCTTCAGTGACATAATCATGTGTTGATCGATGACTAAGCCCAAACAGGGAGGAAATTATATTTTTACTGTCCTTTTAAATCATGAATGCTTTTTTCACGTTCTTCGTCTCTTTGTAAAGTGAATATATCTGCAGGCAGCAATTACGGGGCCGAGCATACGCTGGAATGCCCATTGGAAGGTCACAATCAGGCCCGGACTGGCCATCGGGAGCACCGGGAGAATTCCCGGTGGCCTGGCGGCTGATTTGGCCCGCTGCCCTGTTTTTTTTTGTTTGCTTTTTTTCAGTTATTATTATTATTATTATTATTATT
>NW_015663584.1:17206-17984 GCF_001515625.1 Sinocyclocheilus rhinocerous
TGTGGCCTGGATGAGTGTGAGATTTCCCGGCCTGAAATTGCGTCCCAGTCCGGCCCTGGTCACAATGTGTAAATGCATTGCCGAGATAATGCCTCTGTACTTTTTAAAGTCTTCATTAAGGTTTCATTAAGATGAATTGCAGAAAAAAAAAAAAAACTATTTAGTTTAGAGTTTTGAAGGGTTTTCTGAATATGATCTGAGGCAATTTAAAAGAACACTTCACCCAAAAACGAACATTTACTGAAAATGTACTCGGCCTCAGGTCATCCAAGATGTAGATGAGTTTGTTTCTTCATCAGATTTTTAGAAATGTAGCATATTCCTTCATGTTGCATTTTTAAGTTTTTTTTTTTTTGCCGATAAGTCCATTTTAGCGAATCAGCGCGCTGTATTCAGGTCAGGTGACAAGGCTACTTTCACTTTGAAAAGACGTGCTAGCTGAGAGGAGTTTCTCAAAGCTGACTAAAAGTGATCGAGGATGGATCATTTAGACAAACTTGATGAACCTGTGATATCTTCAGGGCGAAAAAGGAAAATGAAAGCTGAAATGTTTTCACGGAAGCTTGCAAAAGCAGTGCGTTACAATGGTGAGGGAAAAGCTCTGTGTATTGCGTGTAATCACATCCATACAGTTTATGATCACAACAACAAGAACAACGTTTGTCAGGCATCTACATTGTCATCTGAGGAGATTACAAAGATTAAACGAGTGTTTTTTAAACTCTTAAAACATGAAATGTGGAGATATCTGCTTTTGCCAAAAAACAACTGTTGGAGT
>NW_015663584.1:18276-20774 GCF_001515625.1 Sinocyclocheilus rhinocerous
TGATTGATATTACTTGGAATGCACCAAAAAAAAAAAAAAACTTGATTTTTGTCTTCTGAGTTATCGGTTTTTGCAAATGAACTCTTCATATATTTAGTATAATAGATTAATATATTAATTCATATATGTATTTTAATTTAACAAAATATGTTTCTATAGTTTGTGTTGTCCTTTATCAAATCTCAAAAATTTATTTATTGATTTATTTATTCATTTGTATGTTTGTTTGCCCTCCAGTACCAGCATATATCCTTGTTTTACGATGATTTCAATCATTCAGTAAATCTATAAAAATGAAAATATGTGTGACGTGAAAATATATCGCCATTATTATGTAATCAAAAAGAAAATCATTATTGCTGGTCTTCACTGATAATTGCAATTGACTGTAGTACATTTATGCCAACAAATTATAAGGATTTATGCTGTCCAAAACCCCATTTTTTCTGTGGTATTGAAACTCATTGAGAATCCTGCTAAAAAATTGTCCAGACAACCCTAATTTACATTTACCAACATGCACACGCTTATTTCTTATGTGCGTCCCGCTGTTGTGACCTGCGCCTCAGGCATCCGCCAATTAGTGGCTCATGGAGCTTGAACGCGCTGTAAACTCTGAGCTTACCTATCACAAGCACCGCTGATCCACAATTAACTTATCCAGACATGCACACGCTTATTACTTATGTGCGTCCCGCTGTTGTGGCCTGCGCCTCAGGCATCCGCCAATTAGCAGCTCATGGAGCTTGAACGCGCTGTAAACTCTGAGTTTACCTATCACAAGCACCGCTGATCCACAATTAACTTATCCAGAACATCTTATCAGAGCTCTCGGAGGACAGCAGAAGCTCGGCCAGCACTTGCCCTGAATGCAGCGCGTCTGATGTGCTTCCAAATGGCACAGAGAAGCGGGCAGGGCTTCCTAAACGGGCAGCGTGTCTCAATCAGGTACTATACAGAGATGAGAATTAGTAGTGAGGATTTCTGATTCATCCTAATCAGAGCTGGATAGTAACTGATTACATGTAATCTGGATTACGTAATCAGATTCCAAAAAATAAGTACTTGTAATTAGATTACATTTTAAAATACTCATAATCAGACTACAGTTACTTTTACATGATTGCATATTGTTCACACAATAGCAATACATTATTAAAAATTAATTCAATTAAAATCACAAACCCCAATTTGGAAAACCTTGATGTTACGTAATGTTTAATGCACTTCATGTTGTTAATAACAACGAATGGAATACATTTTCTTTCTCTCTGTATTATTATTATTATATTAATATGGTACAAGATTATGCTATTTGCATCAATGTGATAAACAAGTTAGGTCAAAAGTAATCAAAAAGTAGTCCGATTATTTTACCAAAAATATGTAATGTAATGGATTACGTTACTAACTGTAATTTTTGTCATGTAATTTGGAATCCATAACGGATTACAATTTGTAAGTTATCTACCCAGCTCTGATCCTAATTAACGATTCACCCAAATAATTCATTCAGATTCATATAAATGCATGCGACTTGAGTATTATGCATTAGGTTTTTGTCCAGCAAAGCAGATCTAATAGTTTGTCCTATATTTTGTAAATAACAAATTAATTATGAGTTTCAAAAATGCCCACAAACAGGACAGACTCGAACAACTTTGATCAGTCGTGCTCATTTGTTCAGTTGTCTCATCTGCAATCAGTTCATTTATGAATACGTCTCATTCAGTGATACTCTGAGGGTGAATTTGTTCGGTAAACTCATCTAATCAATGAAATGCTCCTTTCAAGTCTGCATCGCTCATGCTAAACTCAGGCTCTCCGTCTTTGAAGATAGGGGGAAAAAAACACCAAACCGACTTTACATGCACTTCACATAATGTTCGAGTCCCTGGAAAGCAAAAACAAATGGTTCTTTCACTTAAAAGATTTGTCCAAAAACACTGAGGGAGAAAGATTAGCATCATTTGCATGCTATTGCACGATGCACTAAAGGAATTATGCGAATCAGATAATGCCAGAAACACAGCCAAAAAATTGTGCTAAATCTCGCAGGCCGTTTGTGAATAGTGAGTTGTTGAGGATGCAACTGCGGATCTGGTGATTTTACTGTAAATGTAGAGACGCTTCAATCATGTTAAATAAATAAATGAAATAATTGGCAAAAAGTAGTATAAAATCCAGGCAGTTAAAGCTCAGTGTTAATTGACCCACTGAATATGGTGCATTCACATCCAATTTGAATTGAAAGGACGTGTATGTGCCTTAATTTATGACTTAATTTTAATCGCATGACTCGGGTCTCCTGCTTCTCAGATGTTTCTCCTAAAAAAAAAAAGACTTAAGCAGTCTCACAAGTTTGCATGAATTCAAACATCAAAAATCATTGTTTATGAAACTCTATATTAGCGCTAGATTAATATTTGGCCCAGTGTTTTTGAGATAATTGGCAAAATAAAATACAATTAAATAAAAAATATATTTTTTATTTTTCT
>NW_015663584.1:20784-22438 GCF_001515625.1 Sinocyclocheilus rhinocerous
AAAAAATAAAATAAGACTTATATTGTTGGATCAAATTTGACTGGGTCAGTTTGTGAATAGAATGCATGTTTTTGCACTAAATTCAACTGGTTAGTGAATTTACCTCACAGCCTTTCGTGCTTGAACTACTCACAAACTCACTAAAATAAAATAAACATTACGTAAAATAAAGATAAATAAATAAAAATGGATAAAATTGAAAATAAAAAAGTTAAATTTTAAAAATTAAATTAAATTAATTAAAAACATTTTACTTAACATACTAAATACTTAACATGCTGAATTGGACACATGACTTTCCACTAAAATACTGTACAAGTGTTCAGTGAATTTCCCTCACTGTCTCTCTGTAAACACAAGACAGCAAGACAGCTTTGTGATCCACACATCTCTCTCTCTCTTTCTTTCCGTCTCACGTTCAGATCTGAACCGCCGCGTGAAGACGGCGAGGGAGGCGGTGGTCTTTGAAGAATGAAGTAGGTCACTTTTTAAAACCACAGTCCTTGAATTAGGAAGGTTGCTAGAGTGTTTGCTCCCCGGCGGTGCCTTAAAGAGCCCAGAAATAACCCAAACACCCTCCACATTTATCAGGATGACACGACGCTGTTGGCTTGTGATTTTGGAGGGTGGACTCAATAAATCTCAGCGGATTGGGCTGTTGGTCCTCAGGGCTCTCGTACGCTTCCTCCCGCGGCTCCTTCCATCCCCGCTCCCAAATCATGCCCGTTGCACCTGCAACCCTTGAGCAAGGAGTGATTACACCTTACAACCTGGAAATTGAACTCTAGCGATGAGCACCTGTGCTGGATGAAAGCCCCCCACACACACTGACAGCAAATCTTGAAAGCAGAGAAGTTAAAATCCTGAATTAGGGCCATGACCCCAAACTTACACCACAAACAGACTTAAAGGCAACCCAGTCTCATAAAAATACGTACCTCTGCGTACATTTCTGCAACACCGTTTTTTTACGTAAAAAAATGTTTTGAAGTCACAACATGATACTCTTCAAGTAATTGTGCGAAAATTACGCTTTATTAATCGAAACTCTGTAAATCATACTCTGTGTGAAAATAATTTAAAAGGTGTCGGAGTTTTACTGCCTCTAGTGTTCATTTTTTTGGAAACTGCAGTGATATGTACTTATTGGTACGTATTTCGCGTCTTGCAAAAATGTGCCCCCAGGTACGTATTTGCCATGAGACTGGGTTGCTTAAAGGTGAAGTGTGAAATTCCTGCGCCACTACAGGCAGAAAACAGAACTGCAGTCTGTTTGTTTGAGAGACTCGTCCAGTGGCATGAGTTTGACGGTAGGTTTACTTGTTTTCTGACCAATGAGTGAAGTGACACACTTCACCTTTACGGATAAACCAGATTTAGGTTTAGAGTGAAGTGGGAGAGGACAGAAAAACCACAAAAACCACTTTTTTAAAGATGGCTTCTCCTAGAGAGAAACAAGATTAAATGGAGAGCAAATAGAGATTTGTGCTTCAGTTTCCTGCTTCTCAAATGTATATGTTAGTAAATGATAAACTCATATAGCATTTTAATGGCAGACATCAATAATTTTTTATACATTAATTTGTATATTTTTAAACTTTAATATATATATATATATATATATATATATAATTTAAAAAAAAATTGTATAATG
>NW_015663584.1:23172-25363 GCF_001515625.1 Sinocyclocheilus rhinocerous
CGTTTTAGGTAGGTGTTGCTGACTCTTAACTTTTATTAAGAATATCTCTTTGGATTTGAGACTTTAGTCTTTGCAACTTTACAGATCTTCTTTATGTACCAAGAGCTTGTAACACTCCAAAGAGAAAGGAAAAATTGAAATCGCATCATATGACCCCTTTAAGGAAGACCAAGTTAATCCTTCAATAAACCATAAATGAGAATTCCTGAGCTATAAAAGAGTAACATATAAGCAATAAAATGATCCTTTTGGGCTTTTGCTCATTACACATGATCACAAGAACACAAAACACTTGTGCACATACGTCCTGATCCGCATATGCTTTCTATTGGTCTAGAAAAACGTGGGGAAGGCAGAGCAGTGGCTGTAATTCATTCATTCGGGATCCTCGGCTAAATAACAGGTTGTCAGTGGCCCGTTTCCAGAGCAGGGTTATATGCGTGTTTGCTTTCACAGGATGATGTAAATATGACATCTTCGTCTTAGGACAAAGAGAAGGATGGCCGGAGAGCGATGGACAGAGAAACGCTGCGATCTGAGGAGGTGAGAGGGATGGAGGACGACTGGAGAGAGAAAGAGACACAAAGCAACACACTTCCCTGCCTTATTTACACGTAGCCGCAGCTATGACAGGTAATTTGGCCAAATTCTCCACAGAGCTCGCAGCAGACGGTAAGGGGATATAAAGAGAGAGAGGAAGGAGGAAAGGCACAAAGGAGGTGAAGGAGGAAATGTGCGGAAGAGGACGTGTGCCGACTGCCTGACGCTGCCTGGCTGGAGGAGAGAAGGAAGAAAGCAAATGGGTTTCCAGATTTCAATCTAGAGCCGAGCTCTGTGTGTGTGTGTGTGTGTGTGTGTGTGTGTACAGATTCTGACAATTTTATTTATCACTCGCACTGAAGATATAAAATGCATTTAATTCAATTTCTCTGTTCCCATTTAGCATGGAAAGATCAGTTGGGTCACAACTGAAAACTGGGTCAGGGGCTGCTGGGAAAGAACAATACCACTGCAAATAACTACTCACTTAATTGTGCAAACTATATAGACTTATCAACAAATGGAGGAGAAAACACTTTCATGTCTGGTGTTGTGTGCAATTAAAGTAAGGTTGGTTCAAATTCATCCAGCACTTGGTAACACGGCAGGTGAAATGTTTGTTCCGTCTTGTTGTTAATCTGGTAAATGTTTAGTCATTTGGGTAGTTGAAATTCCCCGTAGTAAAATTGTATAATGAAAAATAACACACAATTAATAATATATAGAAATAATAGAAATACTATAGGATATAGTATAGATATAAGTATTTTATAAATAATATATAGAATTTACAAAAAATATTATATAATATATATGTATATATTATTTAAATACAAATACTGTATATACAGTGGAGATCAAAATAAGCAAACAACCTACAATTTCCTAAATTTCAAGGTCACTGCTTAACCCAATTTGAAGTTATCCTAACTGGAATAGAAGGGCTTAAATGAGGTTTTTGAAAAAGAACTCTGATCAAAATTAGAGAACACTTACAGAACCCTCCAAGTTATTGGTGTTAATCTGGCACCTGGTGCTAATTTCCTTAATTATCTGACAAACCTTATTTAACTGGCAGCATTCCTCAAATTTTCACTGAGATTGTGAGATGGCGCGCCGCTCTAAGGTGGCTGAAACCCTGCAACAGTCCTGACGGAGGCCAGAGGGACGACCCTTTCAGCCACTGCACAAGAAGCTGGTCATTCCAAATCTGTGATTTCTAGAATATTGCACTAATTCATTCAAGTCCCCCAAAAAGGCTGGTCATCCACGTAAGACAAATGCACGAGAGTACAGGATAATGCAGAGACTCATGGGGAATCGGTTCAGCACTGCAGCTGGAATTGCTCGCCAGTTCAGCACTGAACAGGGTAAGGATCTGTAATTATATATGTAATTCATATCCCAATATCCTATATCAGTCGATCACTACTGCCTTTTTGTATTTTGTATTTCTTCTAATGACTTTAAAGGGGTCATATGATGCTGCTAAAAAGAACATTATTTTGTGTATTTGGTGTAATGAAATGTGTTTATGCGGTTTAAGGTTAAAAAAACACATTATTTTCCACATACTGTACATTATTGTTTCTCCTCTATGCCCTGCCTTTCTGAAACGTGTCGATTTTTACAAAGCTCATCGGTCTAAAAA
>NW_015663584.1:33607-39826 GCF_001515625.1 Sinocyclocheilus rhinocerous
CGTTTTAGGTAGGTGTTGCTGACTCTTAACTTTTATTAAGAATATCTCTTTGGATTTGAGACTTTAGTCTTTGCAACTTTACAGATCTTCTTTATGTACCAAGAGCTTGTAACACTCCAAAGAGAAAGGAAAAATTGAAATCGCATCATATGACCCCTTTAAGGAAGACCAAGTTAATCCTTCAATAAACCATAAATGAGAATTCCTGAGCTATAAAAGAGTAACATATAAGCAATAAAATGATCCTTTTGGGCTTTTGCTCATTACACATGATCACAAGAACACAAAACACTTGTGCACATACGTCCTGATCCGCATATGCTTTCTATTGGTCTAGAAAAACGTGGGGAAGGCAGAGCAGTGGCTGTAATTCATTCATTCGGGATCCTCGGCTAAATAACAGGTTGTCAGTGGCCCGTTTCCAGAGCAGGGTTATATGCGTGTTTGCTTTCACAGGATGATGTAAATATGACATCTTCGTCTTAGGACAAAGAGAAGGATGGCCGGAGAGCGATGGACAGAGAAACGCTGCGATCTGAGGAGGTGAGAGGGATGGAGGACGACTGGAGAGAGAAAGAGACACAAAGCAACACACTTCCCTGCCTTATTTACACGTAGCCGCAGCTATGACAGGTAATTTGGCCAAATTCTCCACAGAGCTCGCAGCAGACGGTAAGGGGATATAAAGAGAGAGAGTAAGGAGTAAAGGCACAAAGGAGGTGAAGGAGGAAATGTGCGGAAGAGGACGTGTGCCGACTGCCTGACGCTGCCTGGCTGGAGGAG
This sequence comes from Sinocyclocheilus rhinocerous, assembly GCF_001515625.1. Taxonomy (NCBI): domain Eukaryota; kingdom Metazoa; phylum Chordata; class Actinopteri; order Cypriniformes; family Cyprinidae; genus Sinocyclocheilus; species Sinocyclocheilus rhinocerous. Next base: position 34,391 of record NW_015663584.1, read on the forward strand.
AGAAGGAAGAAAGCAAATGGGTTTCCAGATTTCAATCTAGAGCCGAGCTCTGTGTGTGTGTGTGTGTGTGTGTGTGTGTGTACAGATTCTGACAATTTTATTTATCACTCGCACTGAAGATATAAAATGCATTTAATTCAATTTCTCTGTTCCCATTTAGCATGGAAAGATCAGTTGGGTCACAACTGAAAACTGGGTCAGGGGCTGCTGGGAAAGAACAATACCACTGCAAATAACTACTCACTTAATTGTGCAAACTATATAGACTTATCAACAAATGGAGGAGAAAACACTTTCATGTCTGGTGTTGTGTGCAATTAAAGTAAGGTTGGTTCAAATTCATCCAGCACTTGGTAACACGGCAGGTGAAATGTTTGTTCCGTCTTGTTGTTAATCTGGTAAATGTTTAGTCATTTGGGTAGTTGAAATTCCCCGTAGTGTGACATGAAAACATATTTTAACCTATTATTTTATTATTATTATTATTATGTATGCATCTTTAATGACCTCATGTTCATTAAGAGACTTGTAAAAAGTCATGCGATACCAGAGAACCTTTAACAATTTAAATAAAAATGGCAGGAAAAATACAAGACCTAAAATACACACTTGTTTTAAAATATTTATGAAAAGTTTAACCTTTTAACATCTTAAAACACCTTTAAACAATCAGTTACATATTTACAAAATTTTACATTTTCTGATCCTGCCTGTCATGTTATTTAATTTCTGTTAATAAATTAACTTAATTGTTTAATGCTACAAAATGTCCACAAAAACAACCTTAAAACCAAAAATGAAATTTATTAATATTACCATGACCCATATACTGTAGACACAACTATATTTTAATTAAATAGTTATATTTATATAGTTTAGATTTTTAATTAAAATGACGCTGAAGACTAATAGATGCTGAATACAAAGAACAAAAATGTAGAACATGTCCACAGCTGCATTAAATTATAATAAAATCATAATAAAAATAAATAAATAGAAAATAAAAAATATATTAAAATTATAATAAAATCAACAAAAACAAAAATAACACAATGAAATGTCTTAATATTACCAAGAACCCCAACTATATGACAAATTAAAATTATAATATTCTGAAGATGAATAGATGCGGAATACAAAAACAAAAAAAAAGCAGAACATGCCTGCACTGTAAAAAAAATTCCGTAAAATTTACGGTAAAAAACCGGCAGCTGTGGTTGCCGGGTATACAGATACATATATATATATATATATGTGTGTGTGTGGGTGGGTGTGTGATAATAAATTAAATAAATTACATGAAACTTATGATAATAATAAATAATATTAAATGTGTTTTAAAAAATAGCAAAATACTGTTTAAAATAGTTCTACCCATATAGCATGTCACACCCAGTCTGAGTACTAAGCTGTGTTTTGGAAAATGATAATTGGTTTCTAGTAGGTCCAAGCTAGCTAATGATCAGCTAGAAACCATCTCCAATGATACACAACACAGCTGCCAGTTCACCAGCCACTTGATGTCCAATGTAAAAACTTGGTCATGAAACTCAATTGAGCGCCACTGAGATACAGCATGACAATTTATAATAAAAAAACACACATACACACACACACAGCTGGATATTGTGGCAGCTGATTTATGCAGCTTTCGGTCCCTTCAGTTGTTTGTATCCGTCTGGCATCCGTCTGCTTTCGGGGGCCAGCGGTCTCCTGCTGGAATGTATTTTTAGCATATTCCTCATCTCATAGAGCCGTCGACTGCCTGTCAGCCCTTGCAGCCAATTACAATGTACTTGTTAATAGGGCGCGGGTTGGTTTTCCATGGAGGCGTGATGGTTTCATTCTCCCGTCTCTGTGGCAGACCACAGACAGAGAGACATGGGAGATGAAGAGACTGGCCCGAGGCGGCTGCCCGTTACTGTGTGTAACTTCTGACTCGCGGCTCGCCTGAACAGGTGGCCGTCCTAAAACGACCTCTGCATCGTCTTCCTCCAACATGACCAGCGGCAGCCCAGACTCACAATGAAAGTGACACTTTCCTGGCTGTTTTTCACATTATTCTGTCAGAAAGACTTGGTTATCATCTACTGAGCCCCACACATGACATGCAGACAAAAATACATTTATCGTGGCCATAAATTGAGAATTTGTCCCCTCGTTTTAGTTCAATCATGGCCATGTTTTGATTTAATTAAAACATGGGAACGAATTGGTACGACGTGGCCATGATTTACTAAAACAAGGGCTGCGATTTATTGAAATGAGGGAACAAATTAGTATGGTGTAGCCATGATTTACTAAAACAAGGGAATTAATTAGTATGACATGGCCACAATTTACTTAAAGGAAAACATTTAGTACAACATGGCCATGATTTACTAAAATGAGGGAACGGATTAGTACCATGTGGCCACAATTTACTAAAATGAAGGAACTAATTACTACAATGTTGCCATGATTTACTAAAACGAGGGAACAAATTAGTACAACGTTGCCATGATTAACTAAAAAGAGGGAACAGATTAATAAGACATGGCCATGATTTACCAAAATTAGGCAACAAATTAGAATGACGTAGCCACGATTTACTAAAACGAGGGAACGAATTAGTAATTAGTATAGATTACTAATTAGTAAAGATTTAAAATCAAACATCAACAACAAGAGATGCACAGCTAGTCAAGGTGTTTTTGTTGAAACCTGTTTTAAGAGGGCCTATTTTAAGCTTGTTTTGTTATCCTAACAATGCACGATTATATGGTTAGTTGCATTTTATTATTGCATTAAGTATTGTGTTGTTCCCAACGGTACATGAACCCATCAGGAAGACCCGCGACCCACTTTTGGGTAGCAACCCACCAGTTGAGGGCCGCCGCTCTCTATCTCGCTGATACACATGTGCGTGGCTACACTCTTCATTTCATGCATAATACACAAACACACATACACACACGCACAAACAATTTCTGTGCTCTTTCGTCTACCTCTGCATTTGCACTCCAAAAACACCATGCTGTGCAGCGCTGCATGGCCCTCTCTTGGCCTCACCATGACCAATGTGGCCTGGGAGAAACAGAATGTGAGGAAAAAGATATGTGGGCACAGAATACCTACAGGGTGCAAAAACAGACAAAAAAGAGCATAGAATACAGAGCGATGCAGAGAACGTGTGGACCGCTGCTCCGAGAGTCTGTATAGTCCACCCAACGACGGAAAAAGGGATACGGTCGGGGACAACGACAAATGAAAAACGACTGTAATAAAACATAATCAGACACACTGAGAGAAGATCACCTCCCCTGCTTCACTAAAGTATGTAATTGTGCTATAGCATATACAGCTAACACAAAACACAAAGCAGCCATAAGCCAGCGCAAGCCGCGGCGGAAACTAACAATATGGATTTGTACTTCAACAGTGCAATTATTGGCAGTAGAAGCATGGGCGTCGCTAGGCCATTTTTAGGGGGGCTATAGCCCTCGGCTCCTCCCCGTCTTTCAGCACGTTCTTTTTCAATCCACAGACCGCAGCGGCGCAGAGCGAGAAATCGATAGATTGTTATAATATCTGCATCTGTGCAGTTCTTTGTCATAAATACAGTTTACAAAATATCATGGGGGAGCTACTGTAGCCTAAGTTTTCACTGCGTTCACCCCTCATCACACCACAGTGAAAATGAAGCACATATGAACGCATATACTTTATAAAACAATGTTGCCATTTACATTTGAATATATATACTCCTAATATATATGTAATATATATATATATTATACCCTCATGGTGGTGATTATACCCTCAATCGCTCCTGATTCTAGTAGCATGTGAAGGCAGCGTCAGTGAAAACAGACAGACAATGGTAGCTTCAGCAACATTAGCCTTACAGAGTGCCAAGAAGCTTAAAGGCAATTTGGAAAACAAACGCGTGATACTTCTTCTGGAGGTGCAGATGGATCACGAACAGTTGGCAAACCAGGGCGGTTCTATGTTAAAACGGCAGTGTCTGTCAACATTCGTGGGCAGGGCCCTGTGGCTAATGTGACGTCACATTAGCACCAATGCTGAAAACAGGATGTTGGAAGACACTGCTTATGATTTATGGGGATTAAAAAAAAGAAGTGGGTGGATTTTTATCATTATAGGGTGGTTGTGTACACACACTTCCAACACACAGTTATGTAGTGGTGGGCAGAGCGAGGCTTCATGAAACACTGAAACAGTCGAAGCAAATGTGCCGAGGCTTCAAAACAATTCAATACCCTTCTCTACGGTGACATCTAGTGGTCATTTTCAAGTATTGCTCTGAAACAGCATTGACAACGAATCAGTTAAGCGAATTGACGAATTATAATGTATATGTTGTGTTCATTGTTCCACCCTGTGGGTTGGGGGAGTGGTTAGTGTGCACGACTGGCATGTTGTCAGAACCTGTCACTTTAGATTCAAATCCCAGATGAAGCATGTATATAATTATACAGTTTACAAAATATCATGGGGGAGCTACTGTAGCCTAAGTTTTCACTGCGTTCACCCCTCATCACACCACAGTGAAAATGAAGCACATATGAACGCATATACTTTATAAAACAATGTTGCCATTTTCATCTGAATTAGGGATGCACCGAAATGAAAATTCTTGGCCGAAGCCGAAACCGAACAAAATGATAGCCTATACTGGGCCGAAGGCCGAAGACCAAATACCGAACAAGGTTTTTCGAGGTTTTTTTCCCCCATGTATTTTGCCAATTTTTTTCACCATTGCACAAATTAAATAGCCAAAATGTGCTTTTTACTGTTTTGTCTTGATTTTCAAAGAAAAATTATATTACAAAACAACAATTTAAAAGTATTTAACACTGACAATTTTTTTTACATTCTAGCAGACATTATACCAACAAAGCACAATTTAACTTAAAATGAATAACTTAGTAAAATAATATTTTTTTGGCCATCAGACCCCCTTCTTGAATCAGGCATGTATTTTTTACTATACAAATAAAAGCAGCCTTGCTGAGCAGAAGAGCCTTCTTTTAAAACATTAGAAAATATTACAGATCCCAATTTGAACACTACGCACAGAAAGACCTTAATGCTTCTTTTTGTCGACAACAGCAGATTTATAAATGAGTCTCATTACGAATAAGCATGACGCATGACGAAAACATGACGTTCTGCAGTTTATTTACTAATTGTTTAAGGCCATTTTGCGATTTCATTCATCATATATTAAACCAGCAACAATCACCCCTTCCTCTTCTCATCGAAGAAATGCGATGCAGTACTAACAGTCTCTTGCTGTCGGTGCTTGTAATGATTTTTGAGTCTTTCTCGGACAGTTTAAATGCTTCCACACTGCTGACATGTTTGTTGCATTGTGCCTCTCACTCTACGCTGGTTGCTATTTGATCGCGTCACGTCATTGTTCGGTACAGT
>NW_015663584.1:39838-64614 GCF_001515625.1 Sinocyclocheilus rhinocerous
TTTTATATAGTAATATGAATTACTATATATATATATATATATATATATATATTATAGGCTACCCTCATTGGGGGCTGAGCCCCCCTAAAATGAAAATGTTCATTGTAGCCAATTACAGACAAATCTGTTGAGCACGAGAACACAATGGCCAATCAGAGGTGTTTGAGAACAGCGATCAAAATGCTAGCAGGAAATTTCAGTACTGACTAGTACCGACATCAGTACTTTTGACAACACTATTAAAAATATATTCAAATAGAAAGTTATTTGAAATTGTAATAATATTTCACAATATTCCAGTGTACAACAAAGCACTTTTATCTCTTGGAAGCATATTTTAGCCAATAATTGACAGGAAAAGACTGTATGATTGACATATAAAGTGAGTTTTTGTGCACAATATAAGGTTGGGTTTGAACAAAATAGACTGGTCTGGAAATATTCTTCAAATAATGGCATAAAACACTAACCATTCCGCAAGTGCATTAAAAACACCAAAGAAACCATGTACCATTTTGGACTACTTGGCCGTTTTGTATGCAATAACATGGTTTCAACAAAAAATACAAAGCAGCACAACTGTTTTCAACTACAGTTTTTCAGTTAGAGTGTTTTCAGCTTGTTTATTTTTCATATAAAAATATGGTTGCTTCAAACAATGGTATAAACATCATTCATTGTAAATTGTGATAATCGTAATCAATAATCACAATTACAATTTCAAGGGAATAATCAACCATTTTTGTCATAATCGTGCAGCCATACTTTTGCTTTTTGACCACCTTCGTCATGGGTTTGCATTTGTAAGGTACACATGGGCATTGCATCACAAATCCCATGATATTTGGGTTATTGCTGCATGCTTATGGTAAAACAACACTTTTAACTAACATCTAGTATTTGGAAGCTTATTTTGGCCAATAATCGCCAGGAAAAGACTGTATGATTGACATATAAAGTGAGTTTTTGTGCACAGTTTAGGGGTTTTCCCTAAAACAGTTAATAGACTAGTCTGGAAAAATTCTGCAATTAATTGCATGCAAATCACCAAATAAATTGCATTGAAACTTGCCAACCAATTTGTATCTGCCATATTTAAAATAACTTACATTTACATTTATGCATCTGGCAAATGCTTTTATCCAAAGCGACTTACATTGCATTCAAGGTACTTTTCAGTTTTGATTGCAATATGCATCAGACGGTCAGACAGCGGACTGTGGGCGGTCAATAGACGTGCCGCCTGAGGCTCAGAATAACTACTCCAACTCTAATTATCTAGTAAAGTCAGTAGCAACCACAGCTCACCTTAACACTCTCGCGCAAACCCTGCTGATTTTTTATTCAAGATAAATGTGGCTTCCAGGAATAAGTACAGCAGAAGTGCCTTGCCGCCGGACACAACGTCTTAAACTGTAGGCGGTGAACCCTGCGTCAGCATCAGGTGATTAGCCGTCTTCGCCGCCAACTCGTGCAATAATTGGCCCCACGGTATGAGACAACATTAACCTATGGTATTCTTAACCAAAGCCAACAAATGCATGTAAACACAGCCAACGACGACGAGGAAAGAAAAAAATAGACCAAGAAAAATCAATTTTCATGAATATTGGATTTCATTAAAGAAACCCAAGTGATTGCTCTTTAATGACCCAAAATCCACACACATGAATTTTTAAGCAGTGGCTGGTGCTGTGATACGACTGGAGGCGTGCGGAGAGAAAGAGGAAAGGAATCGCAGCCGAGGTCCTGCGGGGGTTTGCGATGCGCTTATGAAGGGGCGGTACTTTAACCCAGTCCAAAGGAAATGAGACCCGACGTGGTTTGATGGAAGAAACTGCCAAGAATGTGAGTTAAAGGAGTAGTCCATTTCAAAATGAAAATACAATCTTTATTTGCTCACCCTCATGTCTTGCATGCTGATTTTTTTGTGTGTGTTTTTGAAACACAAAAGGATATTTTTTAGAATCTTAAATGTTGAAAAATCGTAAACAACACCAAAGCGAGTTTAAGTATGCTGGGGTTTTATTGACACACAAAAGGAATTTTGGAAGAAAACTTTGGAAAATCATATAAAAACACAAATATAAAAAAAATATTAAAATTAAAATTATAAAAATAAAACAGTAAAGTAGTCTATATGACTCATGCAAATCTTCTGAAGTCATAATATTTACACTACTGTTTAAATTTTTTTTTATAGATATTAATACTTTTATTCAGCAAAGATACATTTAATTGATTCAAAGTGACAGTAAAGATTTTTAGAATATTACAAAAAATGTTGATTTGAAAAAATTCTGTTCTTTTGAACTTTCTATTAATCAAATAATCCTGAAAAGATCGTGGTTTCATGGTTTCCACAAAAATATGAAGCAGAACACCTGTTTTCAAAATGAATAATAAGAATAAATGTTTTTTTAAGCTGCAAAATCAGCATATTAGAATGATTTCTGAAGGATCATGTGACACTGAAGACTGGAGTAATGATGCTGAAAATTCAGCTTTGATCACAGGAATAAATTACTTTTTACAATATAAAACAGTTGTTTTAAATTGAAATAATATTTTATAATATTTACCGTATTTTAGATCAAATAAATGAAGCCTTGGTGATCAGAAAGGACTTCATGTGTGAGGAACATAATGAAAATGAGTTGTTATTTACCTCTGTTGACGCTTCTTATAAATTACACCCACTTTTAGATTCAAAAAGTCTTGTCATTGACACCAAAATGTTTTCATGTTTGGTTATACATCAATTGAAATATACAAAATGGAGAATTCGTTTCAAAAACTGCAGCAGAAGGGATGATTTTCAGCCAGTAGCAAAGCAAATTTTAGTCTGATCATGTAAAGCTTTTCGTCCTTTTTGGAGCTCATTAATTCACAAAATGATGGTGAGCAAATGATGAATAACTTGTCATTATTAGGTGAACTAGTCCTTTTAAACACACATTGTATCCTAGTATTGTCACTGATTAGCCAGCAGGTTGAAGTTTCTTTGATTAATTCCCTTCCATGTAGGGACTTCACAGCCTCGACGGTGCTGACTTTGTCATCAGCAATTTGCAGACGGTGTTATGATTCTGAGTGAATCTTAAGTTGGAGAGGAATGGATGTTCATCACGTCTAAGAGGCGACGGTGGATGTCGGCGACCCGACCGAGAGCGTGACCCCACTACCTGCCTTCACAAGAGCCGCTCTCGTGTCAAACTCAAACACATCTCACAGGCTTAGCAATAATGGCGTATTAATATTTGTGTCATTCCCATTAACCTCCATGAGAAGGGTGCGTCACACGGAGACAGACGGGCTCGTATTACACGGGGAGATGGAGGATAAGCTGGGTCTCGTCTCCTCCAGAATGTCCCAGCTTTAGTAACCCTCCCAAGACCACCAGAACCCGGCAGATGGTTTTGATTCTGCTCTGTGTGTGTGGCGTATTTAAGCCCTAGTGGGCTGGTTTTCCCTGAGGTTCCAGGTAAATTAGTGTTGCACAGAGATACTTTGCGAATTTAATCCCGTCCGAATTGAGCACGTCTGTGTTTTCTCACACAACCCTGGCAAAAAATTACGGTGCAAACCTACTGTTTTTCCACTAACTAGTGGGTCCACAGAGAAATCGAATCGCATCTGTCCTTCCGCTATATTAAACATGCCTAAATTTCTCATCACGCTGGTGTTTCTTTATTACAGATTCAGACCTTTTTGCCAACTTTCTGGGTAAAATAACAGTTGGTGGTTCAAGTACTGCTGGCATCACATCCAGCATAAAAAGAAGCACTTTTTTAAACATAGAGCTCTATGTGGGCTGAAAAAAAAAAAACCTTGTCAAGCTCTGTATGTCACCGTAAGCATGATACACACTCTCTAAAACAGCGGTTCCTATCTGGGGGGGAAGTTGGAAAGAAAAAAAGAATTTAAAAATTACATTTGTATTAGGGCTGTCCACATGCGTAGGTGTTGGGGCCACTTTAGTGCAAGAAAGCAAAGTAAACTTTACACACACACACACACACACACATATACATATACATATACATATACATATATATATCTGCATACATCATTTGTAATTCATTTATTTATTAATCATTTATTAATTTTATTATTTAAATAAGCAACTACTCTAACATTCAGTTGAATTTAAACAAAAAGACAGAAATTATTTGTTTTATTTGTATTTATTTATTTATTTTAGTATTTCTATTTTTTTTATTTATTTAGACAAAATAGTCTAATAATAATATCATGTTTTAATATAATATTGCAATTTAATATTGGAATGGTTTGTCAATTAACTCCCTTGACATGAAAATAATTATCACCTTATACATACAATAATATGTCTGCTAAATGACTAAATAAATAAAATAAATAAATAAATAAACAGACAAAAGTTTGGGGTAAGTAAGTTTTTTTTTTTATGCATTTATTCATCAAAGGACTCATTAATGTGATCAAAAGTGACAATAAAGCCATTTATATTTTCATGTAACAAAATATTATATTCTATTCAATGTAAAAAATGCCATTCTTTTTATTTTTCTATTCATCAAAAAATCCTGGAAAAAAATTAATCATGGATTCCACAAAAAAAACAAAGCAACATAATAATAATAATAATAATAATAATTGTTTATTATTATTATTATTAAAGTGATCATGTGACACTGACGGCTGAAGTAATGGCTGCTGAAAATTCTGTTTTGCATCACAGCAATAAAATACATTTCAAAATGCATTCAAATAGAAACCAGTTATTTGAAATAGTAATATTTCACAATATTACTGTTTTTATTCTATCATTGATCAAATAAATACAGCCTTGGTAGAGCAGAAAATAGCTCTTTCAAAAACATTCAAAATCTTACCGACCCCAAACTTTTAAATGGTATTGGCCAGAATCATAATACTGATGCATTCCAAATTTCAAAAATAAAATAAATAAATTCAATTTAACAACTAACTTGTATTACTTGCTCTTGAAAAGACAAATTCAGGCAATAATCACTGCAATCTTAGTAAAAAATAAAAAATAAATAAATAAAGAGATCACTATTACACTCAAATCAGTACATGAAATGACAGACTATGATGTAGTAAAAAAAAAAAAATCACGTCTGGGAAGTCTACATGGACAAAAGGTTTCTTCAACAGTGAGCATGTTAGAATGCACGGCAAGCACGGTAAATGCATTTGATTGCATTTGTGCGCTGTTGGAAGCCGTGTGGGTAAGCAGGTGGGAGACAGACAGTCTGCGAAAGCAAGCAGAGGCGCCATGTTTACCCGACCAACCACACAAGCACCCATCACCCAAAAGAGGACTATCAAAACAGCTCAGGCCAAACTGGTGCAACCTCGCAATTTAATAAACACGCGGCAGCCTCGCAATGAGGCATAACATTAGCGCTCCTTGAGTGCATTACACAACACCGGCACCGCTGGAATATGACACTAACTGGAGTGTGAAAGTGCTTTGACTCCGGTGTAATGAGAGCGTCCAGAATTAAACCTCCGATGCAGTCGTGATTAAAGCCGTCGGTGCAACAAACAGCCAGCGTAAGCGTGTGCATTAAGAGCGGTAGGGGTTTGACACTAACTCCACTGAGTAACCACCATCATCACTCCTGTGATCTACTTAGAGAGTCCATCGGTGCTTATCTCGCTGCTACTGCCACGGCAATGAAACTAAAGCCGCTTTACTGGACATACGGTGCATAAGAACCACATGTTCCATTTCAGATACGACTAATACAATGCAACTGATCAAACGTAGAACATGGTGCATATAAATAGCCCTAAGGTGCTATTAAAGGAATAGCTTCGGCCTATTCCTCACAAAATGCTAGTGTGGCTTCAGATGACTTGCAATATGGTAAGTATTGACTTAATTTATGGTGCTTTTATGGTACTTTTGCATCCTTTTTTAGGCTTGAAAGCTCTGGTCTCCATTCATTGTAATTGCATGGTGGAAAATGACTATTCTGTGGAAAAAAGGAACACCTTTTGGGTTCTACAGAAGAAAGGAAGTCATGCACAAGAGTCCACAGGACACAAATGAGAATGAATGGAGAGTAAATAAACACTTGATGAAGTCACCTTCTCAGAAATGTATCTTTGACTAAACATCTTGTATGTGCCTCATATAGAGTTTCAGAAGAGATCTCAATAATGCCTCAAACTGTGCTAAGAGTCAAAGATCTCAAACTAATACAACACAACTGATCAAATGTATCACATGGTGCATTTAAATAGCTTTAAGGTGCTATTAAAGGAATAGCGTCAATCTGTTCCTCACAAAAAGCTATAGTATGGCTTCAGAAGACTTGCAAGTATGGACTGTATTTATGGTGCTTTTGCATCCATTTTTTAGGCGTGAAAGCTCTGGTCTCCATTCATTGTAATTGCATGGAAAAAATGACCATTTTCGGTTCTACAGAAGAAAGAAAGTCATGCACAAGAGTCCACGGGACACAAATGAGACAGTAATGAAATTCAATGAATAGCAAGTGAACACTTGCTGAAGTCACTTTCTCAGAAACTTCACCTGGACAAAACACCCTAGTAATATCATACTGTATGTGTCCCAGAGAGATCTCAATAAATGCCTCAAACTGTGCTAAGAGTCAAAGATCACAAACTAATACAACACAACTGATCAAATGTATTACATGGTGCATTTAACCAAAGCCTTAGGGTGCTTTTAAAAGGAATAGCATTAGTCTGCTCCCCACAAAAACCATAGTATGGCTTCAGAAGACTTGCAAGTATGGACTGCATTTATGGTGCTTTTGCACCCTTTTTTTAGGCTTGAAAGGTCTGGTCTCCATTCATTGTAATTGCATGGGGAAAATGACCATTTTGTGTTCTACAGAAGAAAGTAAGTCATGCACAAGAGTCAACGGGACACAAATGGAACAGTAATGAGATTCAATGGAAAGCAAATGAATATTCTGGCTGAAGTCACCTTCTTTTTAGAAATTTCCCCTTGAACAAAATGCCCTAGTAATCTCATATGTGTCGGTCTCAGCTAGAGTTTCAGAAGTGATCTCAACAATATCTTAAACTGTGCTAGTCAAAGATCTCAATATACTCAAAAAATACTAAATTTAAGTTTTATGTATTTTAAATGCATATAAAATAGACAAATAGATTACACAGTTTTATCATAAAATGATAAAGTGAAGTGACATGTGGCCAAGTATGGTAACCCATACTAGGAATTAGTGCTCTGCATTTATCCCATCCAAAGTGCACACACACACAGCAGTGAACACACACACACCGTGAACACACACCCGGAGCAGTGGGCAGCCATTTATGCTGCGGCGCCCGGGGAGCAGTTGGGGGTTCGGTGCCTTGCTCAAGGGCACCTCAGTCGTGGTATTGAAAGTGGAAGAGAGCGCTGTACATTCCCTCCCCCCACCTACAATCCCTGCCGGTACGAGACTCGAACCCGCAACCTTTGGGTTACGAGTCCAACTCTCTAACCATTAGGCCACGACTTCCCCCAAACCTGTGATGCATTTTTGCAAGTCATACATAAATGAAGCAAGTAAGAATGAGATTTCCACAATAACCAGTTTTATATATTTCTCATCAATAAATCCAATTTAATTCAATTTTCATCCAATCTAATTTAAACTAGCTGAAAGTTGCTTGTTCCAAAGTGAGCCATATTTTAACCATGTAGGTATTAACTGATAAAATTTCATTGTTAACAGATTTATGCTGATTCTAAGCAATTTGAATAAGTGCATTTTTAAAACACAATAATAAACTATGCCATGATTCATTTATCATCAAATTCTTGCCAAATAAAATGATAAAAAAATCTGAATTTCTTTCCATATTCATTTCATAGCTCTGTACTCTTATGGTATGACAGCAATCATCTTATTTGTTTCAATTTTTATTTCTCCTAATGGAAAGACATAAATGAGAACTCACAAGCTATGAAAGAACAAGCTCGTTTTCTTCAAGGAGGAGCGATTTTATTGCCACAGAAAAAAACACCACAAAAATGCAAACACTTGTTGTGTCAAAACGCAACAATGGCAATAGGTGTCAGAACAAAGTTCTAGATCAAGGTCCTATTGCTTTGTAGAGCTGCTTTTCAGCAGAATTTGTCATATTTGAAGTTTGCCTCATTTTTTAAAACAATCTGTATTGTATAAAGTGCCATATAAATAAAGGTTGACTTGATCTGACAAATAAAAGCCAGTGAAACATAAACAAGAAATGATTTACCATTGCTTTAAGTATGGCTCATGCTAGTAATAATTAAAGCAAATGGATATCAACATCCCTATTCCCAAAATGTGAAGAAAAAAAAACTAAATGCAATCTAACTCATTAATCACAAAATGATTTATGAAGAATAATCGACAATTCCAGGCAGTGCAGATAGTCATAAAACAGCATTCAAGGAATTGATCCGATCTAGTGTGCATGTGTACAGATTTAAATCAAACTGAGAGCAAGTCAATGACAAGAACTGTCTGCTTCAACTTTATACATCATGACGACACGATTAATCATCTCTGACAAACACACAGTAACGATGCACAACCTGTTGGGGTGCATTTGTCTTGATGCAACGTCTGAAATCTCAGCCTGGAAGCAAGATTTCCTGGCATTTGTGTGCATGGTTTAAATAAAGTCAAGTAAATGCCACAGATTCCATTTTTCTTGACATGTCTGGTTATTAACGCTAGACACATCCAAAGCTAGTTTTTGGCAGTTTTGACCAGGCAGACAAATATTTGCTGCAATTGAGAGAAGTGAGGCTGCAGCACGTATTAGTGCACACTTCTTAGGGTAGTTGACATGAAATGGTTGACATGTGTCCTGCGCTGTGACATGCAAAACTCCTTCTGAAAAGACTTTATTACATTCTTTAATAATTACTGTGCATGCCATTTTCATGACTTCATATTAATTGAGAGACTATGTGGAATCTTTGCACTTTTTAAAATGCATTTGTCACACTGCATGACAATTAAAAATCCCCTAGAGAAAAGAAGAAGGGTGATTAAAATGATTTTTTTTTTTTTTATCTTAAAATTGCAACCTCCCTGACATTAATTGCATGAACAGAAACAGTTAACACATTCTTCAAAATATTTTTTTGTGCTCTACAGAATAAAATATGTTACAGAATGACATGACAGTGTGAGACAACTCTGGCAATATTCATTTCTAGATAAACAATCATTTTGGGTCATTTTATTGGGTTCATTTTTAATATGTTTACCCAGGTGTTGGGTAGTTTCTGTTTAGATCTACAACTGAAATGCTTAACACTCATGTATGGCAAGGTGTAGCTTGTGTGAAACGGGCCTGGTTTGTTCAGTCTGAGACAATATGGATTGAATCTCTATTTTTACTGCATAGAGAGTATCATAATGTCATTTAGTCAATGTTGGCTAAGCAAGATGGATCTTAGTCTCTATCTTTCAAGTCTACTAGATAGAATCGACACATATATCGGTTTCGCATCGCCCATGTCTGTATTAAAAGATCTGGGGTAAACAGATCAATATCCATTAAGAGTTCAGATGGACACTGAATGGACACAATAGAAATGGAAAACAAGTTCAGAATAAATCATAAATCTGATGAAAAATAGAATTATCTCTCTGTGAATATAGAAAAACTGTTTGTATCTGCTGGATCATTGACTTGTCAGAAAATCTCAACTGCATCATGACAGTTTTTCCCAACATTAGGCGGCTGATTGGCCTTTGTGAAGTTCTCATTATTGGCTAATGGTTTTGAAAGCGTGTGGCCCATGCAAAGGTCATGCGAGAGCGAATGCCACTTCTGGTTATTGTGGCTTTTATACTCTCTATGTTAGTGTAAAAACCTGTCAAACATCAGGATAGTTTACTCAAGGATGCATTAAATTGATCAAAAGTGACAGTAAAGTCATCTATAATGTTTCAAAAGATTTCTGTTTCAAATAAATGCTGTTCTTTTTAACTTTATTTTCTTCAAAGCATCCTGAAAGATCAAATGTATCACATTTTCCACAAAAATAGGAAGCAGCACAACTGTTTTCAACATGAATAATAACAAGAAATGTTCATTAAGCAGCAAATCGGCATATGTGACCCTGGAGCACAAAAGCAGTCTTAAGTCGCTGGGTATACTCTCTATGTTAGTGTAAAAACCTGTCAAACATCAGGATAGTTTACTCAAGTCAATGTGGGATAATGACATATTTCTTCTAGTGACAGACCGATACATCAGCCAGGCCAATAAAACACCAATTTTCAAGATTATTGTCATCGATAACAACGTCCGCTTGGCTGGTTAGCAGTTTCTGTGTCAGTTGTGAAATCTATCAACAGCCCTGTCAATTGAAAATGTGATGCACGCGTCAAAAAGTTGAGAAAAGTTGCTGAACTTTGTGCAAAGTAGAGGTGAAAAATACAGGCGGCAGCCAATCTGTGTCAGTCGCCTGTCATAGCGGTGCAAAAGTTTCTGGTGGATTCAGACTTAATTAATGTCATTTAATATTATATATTTAAATGATAAATTCTGGAATTGTACATTTCAGAATTCAAATGCTATTTGCACACCTTAATTGTAGCTCGGCTGTAGTGGGTACACAGTATCACCAAAAAGTATTGGAAACGTTTGGACACTTGCATCTAATGTCATTGCATTACATGAAAAAATATCAGAGCAATGGCATCTGCAAATCAATTATTCTTGAGCTTTTCTGAGCCACAAATGATTTTTGATCAGCTCAAGATATTTTATACACCCAGAAAGTCCAAGACATTTTTTTCTTCATTTTGAATATATATATATATATATATATATATATATATATATATCCAGGGTCACATATTAGAATGATTTCTGAAGATCATGTGACACTGAAGACTGGAGTAATGATGCTGAAAATTCAGCTTTGATCACAGAAATAAATTACATTTTACAACATATTCACATGGAAACCAGCTATTTTAAATTGTAATAATATTTCACAATATTAATATTTTTACAATATGTTTTGGTTAGCAGAAGACACTTCTTTCAAAAACATTACAAAATCTTATCAAGCATTTGAACAGCAGTGTATATGGTTCAAAATGTAAATAAAAAGGCATCAATTATTTGAAGAAGCCACTTAGATTGTATTGCATTAAATGCAATTTAGACATTTTTAAGTGTGACTGAGGTGTCCAAAACTGATTTGTGACCACTTTACTATACATGCATATGCAATCATAGAGCATTCTAACCACACTGCTATATTTTACATTCACACAAAGCATGTGTTTTAAGCAGTATTAAGTGCCAGTGGAATTCCTTCTATGGCATTATATAAATAAGCTTGAGGAATAATGACAAAAACGATGCTTTACTTCTAATAAATACAGGATTAATACGACTACAATCATTAATGACCTTATTTGATTACGCAAATGACAGAAATATAGTGCAAAATGACTAACTAATTGGATGGTGCTATTTAAACAATGAATTAAAGTTTCCTTTTGGGCAGCTCTCCAAATGCAGAAAAAAAGGAAAGACGGAGCTACATGAGCGGCTTGATTCGGAAATGAAAGTCAATTTCATTAACCATGAATATATCGCTCACCCAAACAGGACATAATGCGACGGAATTCATTAAGATATTTGATATATTAACAAATTATATATTGATACATAAATGATATATTAACAAATCACTCTGTAAAAACCCTCAAATTATAGATATCAAACATAAATATTAAACTGGAAAGTATCTTGCCTTAAAGGAAAAAAACATTACCCAAAAAACATGATTCTTTCATCAATTATTCAACTGTACGCTGCTATTTTGTCCTTTACAACAGTTAATAGTGACCACATCAATCAAGGTCCAAGCAGAATAAAACAATTCCCTTTATGTCTTTGATGCGAGGGTCGAAATGACAGCATTTCCATTTTCTGGGTGAGCTATTTCTTTAATATCAGCTTCTGATTGCTATCAAATCCCATCTGCACCTTCACAGCTGGAATATCTAATAAGTGCCTGACCAAGAAAATAAAATGGATGGCAAAAATTGTGGCGAATTGCCACACCAGGCACACTTGCCTTGTTGGAATTCCACAATGCTTGTAGCGGATGCCGTTTATATGGCTGCAGCCATTTAGATGTTTGTTGTCCTCACATATAATGCTGTGGCGCTGATAAGATTCTGATCTCTCAGTAACCTCAAATTGAGACTCTTTCCACAGAGCAAGCCATGGAGATAAGGGCCGTGTTTTCATTAGCGAGGCATAGGCGAGCTAACAACCACTCATTACCAAGGTAATACGCAGAAGCACCTGCTTATTAGCGGCACGTCTTGCTGGAATGACGTTTTAATGAGAGAAGTGCAGCATTAGGGACATACCGATCCTGACAGTATGCACTGCACAACCATTCATGCCTATATATACACACAAACTATGGGGGGGTACAGTCGAAATGCAGTTAACTCTACACTGTATGTCAAACTGAGTTATGAGGGAATCAGGTCTGTTAGATTATGATCTGTCCTGTCAATCAAGCTGTTTTTCTCACATGCAACACTGGCACGATTAGGGCATTTTGTAAGTCCGTATGGTTGTGTGTGGTGGTGGACAGTATAACCAATATCTTATATTGTGTGAATAATTTTATATTTCAGTTTTGAATTACACAGTTAATTTTGAAATCGCAGTTATAGATACATAAAATAAAGAATATAAAACTGGAAAATATCTTGCCTTTAAGGAATATTTTACGCAAAAAAATAAAAACAATAAATAAATTTTTTTTTAAAACAAATAATCATGATTTACTGAAATGTATACTGCAATTTTTTCTTTGCAACAGTAATAGACATATATTAAAATAAAGAATATAAACATGGAAAGTATCTTTCATTATTCTGTCATGATTTACTCAAAAGTATCATGTATATTTTATATTTATTTAAGTTTTGAATGAGTCTTTTTTGCTTATTTTACAGTAAAAATATAGTAAAGATATAAAAAAACAAGCCGAATTTACATGAGAAGCGACACTGCATAAGCAATTATTATAAAAACGTAATTCTGTCATGATTTACTATTTTCTCTTTAACAACAGTTACAGATATATAAAATAAATAATATAAAACTAGAAATTATCTTACCTTAAAGGAATATTTTACCCCAAAAAACATCATTCTAAAACAGTTATAGATATACATAGGGCTGGGCGATATGGCCCAAAAAAGTATCATGATCATTTTTTTCATATCAGTCGATATTGATAATTATCACGATAAATGTCAAATCTTTATTTCTTTCAAGTTTAAAGCCAGATTTTTGCTCCAAAGTGAAAGTTGTAGAAACCAGACCATTAATTTTCTTTAACAAAATGAATATCTAAATAGAAAAATCTATTTCTTAGTTTCTGCATGTTCTAATGAGTGAAATTGTTTCAAATCAAGAAACAGGTTTGGGTTGCCTGATAATATTAATAATATCACTTTTTGTCTCTTAGAAATGCACATTTGATAGTAGCTTGAGATAGGATGCAGAGGTACATTTTTGTGCATTATCAAAATCAGTAGCATCTGTAAAAATTGTAGCAACCTCAGTTTTATATGGTTAAATTTATTCTGACCAAGAATTTATTTTTATGTTTTTTTAATTAAGCATTGGTCTCCCATAGTAGCATACATTTAAATCATGAAAAACACAGTTAAAACCACACATATAGCACCTCAATACCATGGTAAAAATATAACTAAAAACAGCAGTCTAAAAACATTCAGTATAAATGCACACATGCTATAGCTTATTCACAAATACATACTAGAATTATATACCATTAAGTTACTCCTGTAATAAAATTCAGGTTGAATATCCCAAATTTCTACCACAATACCATGGTGCAGTGAGTGTAACTACAGTAAATCCATGGTAAATGATGATGTACATGTATATTAAATAAAGAATATAAAACTGGAAAGTAATCTTACCTTAAAGAAACATTTTACCCCGAAAAAATTATTCTGTCATGATTTAAACCAAAGTATTGGGTATATTTTATATTTGTACATTGTATATTTTATATTTGAGTTTTGAATTAGGATTTTTTCAAACTTATTTTCCAGTAAAAATATCCTTAAAACAAGCTAAATTTACTTAAGAAGCAACACTGCATAAGCTAGTAAGACTTATTTTCATACATGTACATTTCTTTAATATAAGTGTATTTTGTCTTGTGCATCTGTTTTTAACTCATTTAAACCAAATTAAGACAAAACACACTTGTATCACACATACATTACCTGAAAACTAGCCTTAATATCTTATGCAATGTTTCTTATTCAAATACAATAAATGCAAGTTTCAAGGATTTTTAAAACATTTATTTATTTGACATTGACAAAACTGTTGATTTGAGACTTACTGTGCTTTATTTTGATCAACTATTAATCAGTTATCTGTCATAATGTAAGAATAATAATCGTCGGCTTATTAATTTTGGATCTAATTTTAATATCAGTGCATCCCTAAAAATCAGCTTAAAACAAGTGACAAAATCTACTTACATTAAACATGCATTACCTAAAACAGGCCATAAAAGAAGCAATTTTTGCAGTGTTCCATAATATGACGTGCTATTACTCATACTGGTATATTTCAGTCAAAACGCAGTAACCAGTGCTGCAACTGAGAGAAAAAAAATGAAGAATCAACCTTCATATTCTCAGTTCAGGCTTCAATTTCAGACAGAATTTTTATATCAATGTATCCCTAAAAATCACAGACATATTTACACCAAGTCCAAATTTACATCAACAAACCATATTTCCCAGTAAAAACATATAAACATCCTTATTATTCTTATATTAGTTGGGGACACAATTTCTGGCAGCATTGTTGACTTGATCGCACAGACACTATTGGAAGAGAACTGGACTGAGCTGGACGATGATATCACTGAATTAACAATGAACTGACTTTAACTGATAAACAGACTGTTTTCTATTGTCCTCTTGCATTATCAGCAATTATTTCTGTTTAACACTGTAAAGCTGCATTGACACAATCTGTATTGTATAAAGCACTATATAAATAAAGGTGACTTGACTTTACTTGAACTGATAACAACGTTTAATTTGTGCAATATATATAAGACTTACACCTATCAAGAATTTCAAAGAATATATCTTAAAGGAGACAAATTATGCCCCTTTTTACAATATGTAATACAAGTCTCTGGTGTCCCCAGAATGTGTCTGTGAAGTTTCAGCTCTAAATACTCCACAGATCATTTATTATATCTAGATTAAGGGGCGGTAATATTATAATGAGATCCCTTTGCAACGTCACCAAGGGAGCGAAATCAGACGCGCTCGTTTTCTCAGACGCATACTTAATTCAAAGTACTGTATTTGCATTCTTATTTTAGGGATGTTTAGATGTTTAAAATACACTTACATTACACATACGTTACCTGAAAACTATTCTTAGTTTATTATGTTGTAAGCACAGCGAATGCAAGTTTTTTAATATTTTTAAACTAAAAACAAGAAAAATTAACCATTTTTGCAATCTATCATGAAATTACCCATACTGCCATGCAAGATTTCAGTCCTACAGTAAAACAATGAATGAATCTTTATATTCTCAGTTTAGGCTTCAGCTTGTCATGTTGAATCTTGTCAATCTTGTCAAAGAACAACAGAGAAATATCCTTGGGAAATAACTAGAAAATTATACTTTTTATTAGACAGTGCAATGGTATATATCACAAAAAAGTTTAGTTTTTCCTGGAAATTAAAAAAAAATCTGGCAATGAAACAACATTCAACGAAATGCATTGTATGAAACCAATAGTTCTGACTGGATGAAATGCATTAAAATGACTACAAAACACATCAATGCAACTATATGTGGCAAGCCGAGCTATAAACAACTAAACAAACAAGACATTTTTCCTTCTCTTGACTCGTATAGGACATGTTCTGCTCTGTACAGCAAAATCTCCATGCATTTTCACTCATTGTATACAGCCATATCTGCCAGCCCTAATTGTGTGTAATTATTAGGCTTCCAGATCAATCCATCTTGCGCTTGTTTACTGCTGGTCTTTGCCACTTTTCGACACCTCCTGCCCCCCCACTCGCCATCTGTCAGTTCTCTAAATCAGTTTTTGTTTACAACGCCGCTCTCCGCTCCGTCCATCCCGTGCTTTCGTGTCCGATGTGTGTCGAGGAATCTGCCCCAGTGTTGTTCATCCTTTCATTCTCTTTCAGTAACTTTGCACCTTTCCATTTCTTCACAGGCACTCGTGGGGAGCAGCTGTTGAAATATTTATTGATCTGTTTCTTTTCTCTCTCTCTGCTTTATTTATATTCCTCTGTCTCTCTTGCCCTCCTCCAAAGCAAAGCAACGAGGTTCAGCACTGCCAGCTGTCAGAAAAGGAGTAGGGACTCAAATCCTCGACACACAACTCCCTTATTTAGCATGTTCAACTCTCTGGTTTCACAGCAGAGGGCGAAAGTCAGATGGTGATGCAACGATACGAGAGTCTCTGACAGCTGCTCGCGGGTGGAGGGTCCTACGCTGCGAAACAATCACTTTCGTAATAAGCTTTTGTCTTGTTCTCCGGTACAAATATCAAAATACCCTTAAAACAAGATAGATTTACTGTGCAAGACATTAAGACTTGTTTTCAGAGAATATATCTTACTGTAACCTAGGGCTGTGCAAAAAATCGAATGCGATTTTCATGCGCATCTCGTCAGTAAAGCCGCTCCTGTGATTAGTAGTAAATCTCCAGCACATGCTTTCAGATGGAGCGGCATTTACTACACAGAGCCGTAGTTCACTGACAAGCTAAGCGAAACCGAGTTCAAAATCGCAGGCGATTCATTGCCGATTATGAACGCGATTTCGTCTAGCTTGTCAGTGAACTACAGCCCTACTGTAACCTAAGTATTTTTAGACTTATGCTTAAAACAAGAAGAAAAAAAAATCTAATGGAGTAAGAAAAACAAACTTAAATCCAAGATATGTTGGCTTTAAACAAGACTGCATTTGCATTTGATATCTAAAAATCAATAGGGATCTACTAATGTCTGACGATATTACTGATTTGTTTAAGTTTATCGGTATCGGGCAGCTGCTAATTATCGGTCAAATTAAAAATGCATTAGTTGGATATTTAATATTTAATTGTGGACTTGTTTAAGATTACTTTTGTCATCTGTTATCATTACGGCAAATATTGCATTCTTTAAGAGCACTATTTTACTTATAGAGCCTTTTTTATTTCAAAATTAATCGTTATCCATATTTCATACTGTACATTTTAATGCTGTAATGCCTAAATTCACTTAAGCATCACAACATTTCTTTGACATTGACAATAAATATTGATTTGAGGCTTAGTGTGCCTTATTTTTATTTTTAATTTAATTTTAGATTTAATCAACTAATAATCGGTTATAAGTCATACTAGAATAATAATCATCGGTTTATCAATTTTGGATAGAAATTTAATATCATTGCATTGTTTTACATCACCAAGCTATGTTTTCCAGTAAAAACATTTAAGATAACATTTACACTATATATATTATACTCAATATAATATATATTAGAACTCGTTTTCAAATAATATATCTTAATGTAACCAAAATATTTTTAGATTTAAGCTTAAAACAGAAAAAAAAAAACTGTTCTCCAATGAAGTAAGAAACTTTTCAAGATATTTCAGGGTATCATTTCTCAAAACAAGACTGCATTTGCATCTGATCTTGTTTTAGGGATGTTTAGAAACGTTTATCTGGAAAACAGAACAGAAATACTGATTCGTTTCGAAGAAATAATCATTGACACTTACCACAAAACCACAACTAGTGCTTTAAAATAACTAGGGAAGCAATGCATGTTGGCTCCATTTTGGTAATCTGACAAAATTAGTGTTTTTTAATTTATCGATATTGACTACAAAATATTCAATATCTGCCAGTACTGAAAAGAAAAAAATGCATTAGTTGGATATTTAATATTTAATTAGGGACTTGTTTATATTCCTTTTGACGTCATGCATCAATATCACGGCAAAGATTTAACTTAAGTTACTCCCGTCTTCTATTACAGAGACTTTTTCATTTCAAAGTGAAACATTATCCGTATTTCATAATGTAAAATATACTGTTGTAATGCCTACATTCACTTAAGCATTACTACATTTATTTGATATTGACAAAACCATTGATTTGAGGATTAGTGTGCTTTTTACTGTAAATGACCAGTAATTGAGTCATAAAATAAAAATAATTAAATACATTTTTAACTAGTGCATCTCCATGTTTTCCAATAAAAACATCTAAACATCCTTAAAACATTTACTTTGTGCAATATATTTGAAGACTTGTTTTCAGAGAATATATATATTCAAGATTCCCACTATGTGGCAAAAACAAGAGGTGGAAAAGGCCCATTGAAAACATTAATTGGGTTCTCCGGCAACATTTGCATCAGATGACATGTGCGAACAGCAGTATAAACCACAGAATCAGCAGCCAGAGCAAACACGGTTCAGCCTTCATACCCCGCTGCTCTGAAATCACCATCATTTCACTTTCATTATAGATCTGCAATGGCGCAATAACTCAACATTAAAAATTACCACCATTAACTCGAGCACTGAGGGACTGTATGGTCCGCAAACGTGCAAAGAGTCTAACGACGGCTTTTCCAGGACCAAAACCAACTCAAAGACACACACGCATGCACCTATTACCACATACGGCAGGTGTTAGTGTCTAAGCCGTCGCCATTGATTCACGGCCGAGCACCTTGTCTGCCATAATGAGGACAGGGAGAGTGCATGGACCCTCCACGTCCCGCAGGACAAAGAGCCCACTCCAATCTCGGCTCTGTCTCCAACCACGCTCTCTCTCACAGCGCAGACTGCATCTCAAGGACCCAAACCTTATTAGATTCTCTCAGTATGCCAATAGCATTCTCTAAAATTATTATAGAGCGGCAGGAATATGCACATATTTTCTGTTCTCGTCTTTTATTGTTTTGTTTGACCAGTTTGCTGCAAACACTGCAAATGTCTGATTTCACTTCGCTGGTGGTGCAAATAGCACATATTTTCTGTTCTCGTCTTTTATTGTTTTGTTTGACCAGTTAGCTTTGCTGCAAACACTGCAAATGTCTGATTTCACTTCGCTGGTGGTGCAAATAGGAGCAAAAGAGCCGGCATGCATGCACGCACACATTCACGCCATGCATGGCCGAGCGTGTGCCCAGAATATTTGCGAGCGCATCTCTCACCCCACTTATTTCTGCCTCTACATCCACTCAGCCGCCACTTGAATGATCCTCTCTTCTGCTGTGTTAAATAAAACATGGGGCTTTTTTCATTATTATTAGAGTGAGGCCATTTCTTCGTGGATATATTCATGCACGGGGGTTGAGCTGGGGATTGCAGAAGGGCAAGGGAGGAACGAGAGATGATAATTAAACATGCTTGCAAAACCTACCCAACGCCGCCGACGACCAGTTTCATTTACATGTCTCTTAGGTTCACTTTAATGAAGACTTTAGGCACTCATCATGATTTATCGCACTTCATCTGACTGCCTGCAAAGGCCAATATTCTGTGACTTCTATGGTGACTTAACCCTTTATCCTCACCTCGAGCTCTGAACCGCCGTGTGTAGTCACACATCTGTCATATTTCATTTGTCAAAGGTGGGTCACAGAGAACTCGATGTTCAAATGTCTTTCCGCTACTGCAGCACTGCAAAAATGATGTTCTTACTCAGTGTTTTTGTCTTGATTTATAGTAAAAACATCTTCTTAAATCAAGATACATTTGCTTGAAAAGCAAAATGACATTAGATATTAAGTCTTAAATTTATCAAAATTTAGTTTTTTTTCGTTGCCAAAAACAAGAAAAAATATCTGCCAATAGGCTAAGAAATCTAATCTTGTTTTCTATTTGAATGCCATTTTTCAGAAAACAAGTCATTTTGCTTCTGAAGTAAATGTATCTTGATTTAACCCTTATTCTGTAATGAAAATCCTTTACCTAATTTGGTGTTGCCCGTCAAAAATTGCTTGTAAATCTCTCATTATGCTATATTATCACCAAATCCTGCATCCAATCTTTTTATCAGCTTGTTTTCCTTCAATTAGCACAAGTTTGTATTTCTTTTTTAAACCGATTGATCGTAGGCTATTATCAAAACGGAGTTTTTGCTTAAAACAATAAAAATATCTGCCAATAGGTTACGAAAAATAATCTTGTTTTCCATTTGAATTAAGTTAATTTTTCTTACCACCATTGGCAGGTATTTTTCTTATTTCAAGCACTTAATTTTGAGAGATTTTTCAGAAAACAAGTCATCTTAATTTAACCCTTTTTCTGTGCTGAAAATCCTTTACCTAATTTGGTGTTGCCGGTTAAAGATTACTTGTAAATCTCTCATTATGTGATATTATCACCAAATCCTTGATTCCATCTTTTTGTCAGCTTGTTTTCTTTCAATTGGCACAGGGTTTGTGTTTCTTTTTGGAACTGACTAATCGTAAGCCTCACTGATTTTAGCTCATGCACTTCAGTTTTTAAATGAATAAAAAGCATTATTTGTGGATAATTTTGGCAATTTTCACTCAAAAACTGAGAATATTTATAAGCTGTTTTTTGTAGGGTGATCATTTTTGACCAGGTGTGAGAAAGTAGGGGAAAATCCCCCCCCCCCCAAAAAAAATAGGTTAAGTATAACCAATAGGTTAAGAAAAATAATCTTGTTTTCCATTTGAATTAAGTTTCTTGAATTGAGTTTTTATTTTTTTCATTTTAAGCATAAACTTACCTAATTTTGATACCATATTTTAGAAAACAAGTCATTTTGCTTCTGAAGTAAATATATATTGATGAAACCCTTATTCTATGTTGAAAATCCTTTACCTAATTTGGTGTTCCTGGTCAAAAATTCATAATCTCTCATTATGTGATATTATCACTAAATCCTTGATTCAATCTTTTTAACAGCTTGTCTTCTTTCAATTAGCACAGGTTTTGCTTTTAAACTGATTGATCATAGGCCTCATTGATCTGAGCTCATGCACCTCAGTTTTTAAGCGAAAAACACATTATTTGTGGATAATTTTTAATTCACTCAAAAACTGTGAAAATTTTGATGGAGTTTTCTGTAGGCCATTCGTTTTTTTAATGGGAACACCACAAGTGTAACAAGCTGAGAAAAAAATACAAAAATTATCAAAAAATGTTGGGGGGACGTTGTTCTACCTTGTGTGAGCAAAGTCAGTAAGTATTAGTTTTTTGCAAAAAAAGAAAAACCTCTCCAGACCAAGCTGACTGAAACACAACATGAGAGTTAATAATGTTTAGATATTTGTACTGGAAAACAAGACAAAAATACTGAGTAAGAAAATATTTTTTGCAGCGAGGCACCTGAAGCAGCTCTTTAAAATGCTAAAAGAGTGCTCATCTACGACAGGCATCTGGATATACGCCACTCTTCTCCATCATTTGATGAATTACCGCTGTCATGATCACTAGAAAATGTTCACAAACATCTCTTTTTAATGAAATTCAATTGCATTAGGCAAATAGTGCTCCAAATAGTGTTTAGTGAATTTGTAACAAGCCTCGTGTGCAATTTAAATACTCACGGCTCAATGCTAATCCAGCATTTTTAGCATTTGTTTTTGCTAGATTGCATTCGGTTCTTAAATACGACGCAGAGATTTGCAACTGTTGAAGTCCCCCAATTGTGTGTCTTTAGAGAAAATTTTTACATGATCACAAACAAATTTACATAAATATACAGTTTTGTGTTTATAGTATTGTTTAACGTTAAATGAGCCGCATTTGCATAGAAAGGAGGAACATTCACTCTGAAATGAATTATGACTTCCTTTAAACCCTCACGACACACAACTATTCATGAATAATAAGTGCTTAGCACTGAATTAACATGCACAATTGGTGCAAACGTTTGCCTCACTCGGAAATGTTTGCATGATCACTAGAAAATGCACACAAACATCTCTTTTTAATAAAATTCAGTTGCACTAGGCAATAGTGAAATTATATCAAGCTTCATGTGGAAATTAAATACTCACGGCAAAATGCTTTTCCAGTGCATTTAGTATTTAGCTGCATTGTGTACGATGTGTGGTTTTGCACTGAATTAACATGCTGAAATGGTGCAATATGTTTCTTCAGAGAAAACTGGCAAATCAGAAAAAATGTACACATATATTCTATTTTTCATCTGCTTTTCCCAAGTAACCGCAACGTTGCATAAGTAAAGCAAATTTTGAGAATAAAGTGCATTCTATAGGCCACATTTGCATAGAAAGGAGGCATGTTTGCACTGGAAAGAATAAAGACTCCATTTAAATATACTCACGGCTCAATACTAATAAGAGAGCTTAACACTGAATTGATGCAAATGTTCAACTTATTGCGTTTCTTTTTGCATGTTCACTAGAAAATGCATAAACAAAGTACATTTTGCAAACAAAGTGCATTCTATAAGATTCCTTTGCATAGAATAACGCATAGAATTAGAATTAGAGAGCTTAATGTTGAATTAGCATGCTGAATTGACACAAATGTTCACATCATTGCATTTATTTTTTTACAGGATCACTAGAAAATGCATACAATTATCTTTTAAATAAAAGCACACCATTAAATGCGGCAGGTTACATAGCAGAGATTTTTGTTAAAGGGGTCATATGATGCCCATTTTCCACAAGTTGATATGATTCTTTAGGGTCTTAATGAAAAGTCTGTAACATAGTTTGGTTAAAATTTCTCAAAGGTAGTGTAAAAACACCTTTTTTTACTCTGTCAAAAACAGCTCTTTTCAGATCAAGCCGTTTTTAAGTGATTGCAACATTAAATGAAGTGCAGTCTATAAGTGATCAATCTTTGCTTATAGATTTTAGAAAACATATTTACATGATCACTAGAAAATGTACATAAATAATGCTTTAAAATAAAATGTTGTTTACTGCCTGCTTCAGGTACCTATTGTCAGGGTTGAATTGTTGCTTTTAAGAATTGCTTAAAGAACACGATGACAAAAACAAGAAGAGAAATGTTAAAACAACAAATATGGATATATGCAAGAAGATTTCAGGTTTTAACGCAGTCAAAGTGTATGTGTAAATTTCGCTTTTGTGAATAAAACTCAATCTATAAGCTTCACTTGCATAAAAAAGGAGTGTTTGTGCTGAAAAGCATAGCTGCTGAGCTACTGCAGCACATTTAGAATATGGTTGAGCTGGACTGCGGGTCGTTTGTGAATAAAATGCAGGGTTTTGCGCTGAAATAACATGCTAAATGGTTTAGTATCTGTGGGGAAAATGTTTACAAATCCTCTACGGCTTGATTGCCTTAGCGACACATTTTAAAAAGTCCAGATCACCAAAAAAAAAAAAAGCACCATCTGTCAGCGCGGTTTCCAACAGATATAGTAAGCAACCTCAGGCTCGAAGCCCAATGTGATCGAATCAGCCCACCCCGGCAATGCGATTACGTCAACAGCTCCTTCCCACTAGATGCACAGGCCAGGTCTGATGGACTTCGAGCCGGCAACAACAAAGACAAACCGATCCAGAAAAGACACAGAGCCACAGAATCTGAGCAGGGCCAAGCCTGGAGAGCTACACATGGAAAAAGATAAGAGCCAGTTTTGAAAGACGGGGCATCTGTTTCGGCTGGCAGAGGATGGATTGCATTGCGCTTTCTCTGCCAGCCAACCATCTTGGTCCTGCAAAGGGGAAGACAATCGAACACAAACCATCGCATTGACCCACTTGCCCCACCGTGTACCGCATTAACGTGCAGAATTGGTTATGATCTAGAAAGATGGGGCATCTGTTTCGGCTGGCAGAGGATGGATTGCATTGCGCTTTCTCTGCCAGCCAACCATCTTGGTCCTGCAAAGGGGAAGACAATCGAACACAAACCATCGCATTGACCCACTTGCCCCACCGTGTACCGCATTAACGTGCAGAATTGGTTATGATCTACTGAACAAGCGGTTCACCTGCTCCCTACTGCCTGCCAACACATGATCTCCGCTTTTCTGCTGAAGTTTGTTTTCAACAGGTGATTTTGGAAAGTTGCATGCTTTGGTGATGCTTGGGAGCTGAAATAACTATTCCAAGGACATATCTGTACCTTAAGATTGCAAATTTGGATTAGCAACGAAGACGTAGGGAAATTTTTAGTTTTTATTTTATGATGTTCCAAAAAAAAAAATACATTTATGCATTTGCCAGATGCTCTAATCTAAAGCAATTTGGAGTTAATTCAAAAACAAGCATACTTTAAGGACAAGATGCATGCTTTGATGATGCTTGGGAACAGAAAATATCTGTAAATTAAGGTTGCAAATGTGGATTAGGAATATAAGCAGTAGTAACATTTTATGTGTGATGTCCAAAAAAAGTTAATATTTTTTAAAGAGAAGTCAATTCATTATAGGTGATCTAAAAATATTTTATAAGGTTGATGGTAAATAAATAAATAAATAAATAACATTTATGCATTTGCCAGATGCTTTTATCTCAAGCTATTTGGAGTTTTTCAAAGACAAGATGCATGCTTCGTGATGCTTGGGAGCTTAAATTACTTTTATTCCAAGAAAATATCTGTAAATTAAGGTTGCATGCATGGATTAGTAATAAAAGTAGCAGAGAAATTGTATGTGTGATATTCAAATAAATAT
>NW_015663584.1:64624-71414 GCF_001515625.1 Sinocyclocheilus rhinocerous
TTTCTATACCCAATATTTAAAAAATGTACAAATGCAATAAAAATATCGGTATCGGTACTCGGTATCGGCAAGTACCAAAAATAAAAGAATCGGTATCGGGCGAGTACTGGAAAAAGTGGTATCGGTGCATCCCTAATTCTAACCAGTTAACGATTCAAGAGAAGATGCCAGATTCAAGTGTTATTAATATTTGTCCCTTGTTTTCCGCCCTAAATTTAACATGCACACAATGACATTTCTACAGTATCTGCATCCCAAGAAATGGACCGAGTAATGCTTCATACCACAACAGGCAAATTATACGTCATCCACACTCGCTTCAGTTATTCCACATGAACCATACAAACCAAACCAACCGAGCTCTGACATCAAACAGACCTTAGTCTGCAGCAAAAGTTCTGGTGTGAAAGAGCCCTTAGATACCCTGCAGGGATTATTGTGTTGCAGTGTGATTAGTATTCACCGTGAAAACAAAATGTCAATGCAAAATATGCCCTGCAAGACAAACAGAACAAATGCAGATTCTCTCTTTCTCTCTCTCTCCCAAATTTAAAGCAATTAGTCTTAAAAAGACAACTAAAGAGATACTGATTCATGACTCGTTTTGGAACTCTCATCTTTGATATTTTGTTAACTTTCTGACTCGTCTAGGTCAGTCAAGGCTGCATCATTTTAATTCGATTAAATAAAGGCCGTTAAGCAGCCTCTGTCCTTTCAGGGCATCTGTGTTGGTCAAGGGGAAATGGTGATGCATGTTGCACTAAAGTGAAGGTCACGTGACCTGCTCAAGCGTACAAAACCAGGGCAGAGAACCAGAAATCTTCCAGGTACAGCAAAATATCTTCATGGAACATGATCTTTACTTAATATCCTAATGATTTTTGGCATAAAAGAAAAATCGATAATTTTGACCCATACAATGTTTTTTTGGCTATTGCTACAAATATACCCCAGCGACTTAAGACTGCTTTTGTGCTCCAGGGTCACATTTATGGTTCCATGAAGAACTTTTAACATCAATGGAATCTTTCCATTCCACAAAAGGTTCTTTATAATGGAAAAAGTTTCTTTAGATTATTAAAATATTCTTTAACATTTTTACAGTGTTGGCTAGTTTTTTTTTAACTATATAAAAACTGCAGATCTCTTTTTGCAGAGTCTAATTCTGTCACAAAGACAGGTGTGATGTGTCAGGACACCTATTTCAGTGATATCTGTCAGGTAATAGGGAAACCTTGTGTGTGTCGTTCAAAAACAAAGTGTTTCAGTATTTTTAAAGGGAAGCCAATTCATTAAGGTTATCTAAAAATATTTTATGAGTTTGGAGGTATAAAAATATATATTTATGCATTTGCCAGATGCTTTTTTTGGCAGACACTTTGGATTTTATTCAAAAGAAAAGTACCAGCTGACAAAGTTACTCAAGAAAAAATATATTTTGATTAATCAGATTCTGCACTTCAAACTTGGATGGATGGATGGAAAAAGAAAAAAATAATAAATGTTGGAAAGGCCAGCAACTGTGAGCGAGTTTAAATTATGTGGTCAGTACATATCAAATTATCAGACGCCTGAATCAATTTCCCTTGTGCAGAACTGCTGAATTGTGAGAAAAAACCATAATGAGTTTCAGACAGATTTTCCCCTGAGCAAACATCATCAGTACTGTTGAGTCTGAGGGAGAACAAACTCTCAGGGTGTCTAGTTTACCCCTCCCACCATCCAAAACACACGCTGACTTGAAAATTAAAACATGCTCTTCGCTCACACAATGTTGCATGTCCTTCAACATATCCATTTTGCGAGCTTTGCGATGTTAAAGGGGTCATATGATGCTTTTTTAAAGATCATTATTTTGTGTATTTGGTGTAACAGAATATGCTGACATGCTTTAATGTTCAAAAAACACATTATTTTTCAAATACTGTACATTATTGTAGGTCCTCTATGCCCCGCCTCTCTCAAACGCTTCGTTTTCTACAAAGCCCCCTCCTTTACACATCAGAAATTTGGTGCCTGCATGGAAAAAAACCTCAAGAAGGAACAGGACAAGAATGATTAAATTTGTGTTCATCATAGTAAAGGGCTCAAAAAGTGGAATCAAACATCATTTCAAAGCAAGTATTCATCCATTCACAGCACACCGAGAGCTATTATTCCCTCCCTGATGCCCCATGTGTTCTCTGACAGATCAATAATACAACAATAGTACTCCAAACCCATACGAATCACCCAGTGGTGTCTGGTTTTCTTCATCTTTCTGATATTAACCATTTCACCAAGTATGACTGTCTCAGAACAAGCACAAAGATGTCAAACGGAAATCACACAGCACTTTGTCAACAGCTGGTGTCAAAACTGCAGTGACACAACATTTGTCCCTGCTATGAGATTATCATCAGGTTCACATATCACCTTTTACTGAAAATATATTAAGCAATTTGCATCATCCATTTCAGAGGGAAGCAGAGCAAAGTAATTGCATGTAGAGAATCAGCGTGAGTGATATTCACAAACAATTGGGTTAAAATGAATATCGGGCCATCTGCTGGATCTCTAAAGAATAGCCACAGACAACAACAATACATCACTCTCTGTTCAACATTAAAATTATGAATTACAATAAATCTTAAAATAATATATGCTAATATAATAACTATAATTATGGCAATATTAATGTAACCACAACAGCATTAATAAAATATTCAAAATTAGTCATTATTAATATTTAATTAATATTGTTGTTTGCATATTGGACATCAGTCACTTAAAAGTGAAAAATAACCATTATCCGTTTCTGAATATCGGTTGTGCCGATAAATGCCACCTGGTGGGTCTCTAAAGAATATCCACCAATTACACTACTATCTGTTCAACATTAAAATTAGAAAACTATAACTATATACTTAAAATGACAATTAATATTAATATAATATATGCCAATATAATATACAGCAGCAAGAACCAAAACAGCAATAATAAAATATTCATGATGAGTCACTTGTCTCATGGTTATTTCCTTATTATTATATGCATATTGGATGTCAGACATTTAAAAATAAAAATAACATTATCGGTTTCTGAATATCGGGTCTACCGATAAATGCCATCTGCTGGGTCTCTAAAAAAAAGTCACCAACAACACCATTACACCACTGTCAGTTCAACATTATGAAATTATAAAACTATAAATATACACATAAAGAACCATTAATATTTATATAATATATGCTAATATAAAGACCATGACTATGACAATATAATATAAGAACAACAGCAAGAATCACAACAGCAATAATAAAATATTCAAGATGTCACCAGTCTAATGGTTATTTAGTTGTGATTATATGCATACCAGATGTTTAAAAATAAAAATAACCATTATCGGTTTATGAATATAGAGTCTACTGAAAAATGCCACCTGCTGGATCTCTAAAGTATAGCACCCAATAATGGCATTTCACCCCTATGCAAAGCAACTGTTCCCATATAATATTATAATTAAATAAATCAAAACAGAATAAATATAAAAACTAATTTTATTAATACAATATAATTAAAAATGAAATATGCACATGTATAATAAATTATATAAAATAATTGAGTAATATGAATATATTAATACAATTAATAGTGTAAAATAAGTGTTATTTGATAATATATATATAATTACGTTAAACAGCTGTTTTGCATATCGGTTATTATCGGACACCTAAAAAAAAAAACTATATCGGTGTCAATATCTGTAAAGGCACCCACTGACTTGTTACACACTGAGAGGAATGCCGTCTTTTTTCCCCGAAGTGTTGATATGCAGAACTCGTGTGTTGTGGAGCGCACTTGTCTCTATGATTTGATCACACACGCATGCACACACACACGATTCATTGGCAGGTAGACCCCCGGAGCCGCATTAGTATTCCACTCCAGGTCCCAGCAAAGAATGAAGCAAGGAACGAGTGAGGAACATGTTCTCTACAGAAGAATGCTTTAAGAATTGCAACTTACCTTTCCACAGCAATGCCAAGAGCAAAGCGAGCGCGTGTCGCAACATTGCGCAGCTCATGTTTTGAGTTGATTGTTTGTTATTTCTCTGTGTCAGTTCTTGCAACAAACAGTCCGTTTTTATCTTCTATGAAAGGGAACACGCATAAACCGCAGTTGTCCGTCCGTGTGTCCTATTTCATGAAACGTCCGCAGTCTACAAATCTTCCAAGTGTGTCAGGAGTGCCACAAGACGGATCGTTTTTCCCAAGTGACCCTTTGCAAGGAGACCAAACACAATCTGTTGGCGTTTGGAGTGCCAGAGAATATATAAAGATATCCTTGCGCGAAAAAAATTATTATGTAAACCTCCTCAGATTTTTGCTTCAATACAAGGGCATCCACAGAAAAAGAGACGCTGAGTGGGATGCTCTAACGATCTGTTCAGTGAATCAGAATCACTGTGCTTCGCTTCAGAGCGGAGCACGAAAGAAGCGTCTGATTGACAGCTCAAGGAGAATCTCCTCCACCAATCAGCGAGCGTCAAGGAAGTGGGCCGGGCACCAAGGAGGAGATTCGGCCAATCGTGAGCACAGATGGGCGGAGACTGTAAGAGCGCTATGATAATATAAGGTGATTTATAGCACGCTCAGTGCACTGCAGTACTGGAGGAAAGGTGTTTGCGTGGACATGCACATTAGTGCTTCATGTTCTCTACTGGGAGAGGTGATTTGCGTGGGGAAACTTAGCAGAGAGGTGTTTAGAAATAACGCACTTGATTTATTGGGTCGTTCCTAAAGTGCAGTACATTTTTGTGCCCCCATCTTAATAGCCTAAATAAAATATTAAACTCACAATTTTTGAAGATGAAAACCTTATTAGTTGCAAATGCATTTCACTACTTTGGTTTGAATGGACGTTATTATTTTTGCCATGTCCCAAACTTCTAAAATAAAAAAGGTAATTTATTCAGAAATATTCCTATAGTATTTAAATGCTTCAAACAAAATGTTTTGATTGGAAATAAAATTATTGGTTTAGGTCTCTGTAATCATAGCCTTCCATGCAGTTAGTCATGACATCATCCTTCAGGAAGTGACGTCATTTTGGAGGGAAAACACCACCAGCAACACTAGTGAGGAGATTTGAATAATTCTTTGATGTTTTGTTGTATACGGTTTGTTTGTTGGTCCAGTCAGTCTGTCACTGAGCAATCACTACTTATTTACGCATATTCATGTTTAAAATTATTTTTTATAAATTATAGAGTATAAGCATAATGACCCGCCTGATTGCAAGTGCTGAACTTGATATTATGTTTTATATTATTATATGGAAACAGTGGTGACTTTGGTTGTGGTTTTGACACCGACTCGCGCCGTTAATGGTAATTAGGTGGGTATTTTCACACCGTTCTCTTGCAAGGTCAATGGCTTTGGAGAATTGTGCTCTAACAGGGTGTTGACTGTCATCTGTAGATTGATGGCTGCCCTGACTGAAGTGAAGGGACGTCGCGACAGCATTTGAATATCAATATATGAACTCTGTATGATAGTGAGCTGGAATTGAGCCTTTAAAGGGATAGTTCACTCAAAAATGTTTTCAAAAAGTCATTATTTACTGTCATTTCAAGACGATCTAAAAGGAGAATTGCGGGCGACATGGCCATGCACATATAAGTATACTCAACTCTATTCAAAAGATATGTCTGTGTGGGCTCTAATTGGACCTCTAATGCAAATGTAACTGGTTTATGATTGTAAAGTGCTTTGAAACGTTTCACAATTGATTTCACGGACAGATGCCAAATTGCAAAACATTTTTAAGCATAATAAAGCTCAGAGATTTTGTCAACTTTGCCACGACTTTTAGTAATGTTGTCTTTATGTGTTGTCTAACTTTTTTAAATGTAACTACTTGTTCAGAGAACATTCAAAAGTAACGTTCCCGTAATGTTTGCCAAATGATAAAATGGAATGTTTCCTTAATGGTAACGTATCACCAAGAAAAAACTTTTTCAAAAAAAATTCAAAATTGCATGTTTTGAACATTCTGAAATAACATTTTCATAACTTAATGGGAATGTTAGCAAAACATTCCTAGAACTACTAGTTGTACTGAGTTTCACGTCATGTTCATGCAGCGAATCAAGTTCTCATTCATTTCTAATTGATTTTAATCATCTTGTCTTCTGTTTTTGCTGTGTTCACACTTTCTGTTTGTTTTTGACGCTCAGAGAAAGATTTCAACAGAGCAGATGTGCTATCATTTCCATTTCCAGATTGCTGAAACGCCGGTGTCCCTCATCCATTCAGAGTTCTTTGTGACAGCCCGAGATCTTTTCAAATGCAATCACGTTTTTCGATAAGTCTCAAGATTTTACGGCGGCCCTACTCTTATAGTCTCTGCAACCTGCTTTGGTTTATCACTGTCATTTTTCTGTTCAAATTCATTCACGCCCACACGACTCCTCCAAGAGCAGCATCATCACAACAGCAGCACACACTTGTGATATTGCTCTGGCTCAGACTGCTCATATCTCTGGAGAAGGATGTCCGTTAGCAATGGCAAGTGCTCGGCGCTGGGATGTTACCTGGATGCTGCCCAGTTTCTGATTTTAAATTTTTTTTTTTACCTTGATACTAAAGACTTAAAGGGGTCATATGATGCTATTTTAAAGATCATTATTTTGTGTATTTGGTGTAACAGAATATGTTGACATGCTTTAATGTTCAAAAAACACATTATTTTTCAAATACTGTACATTATTGTAGGTCCTCTATGCCCCGCCTCTCTCAAACACGTC
>NW_015663584.1:71489-79559 GCF_001515625.1 Sinocyclocheilus rhinocerous
CGTTTTAGGTAGGCGTGGCTGACTCTTAACTTTTATAAAGTATATCTCTTTGGATTTGAGACTTTAGTCTTTGCAACTTTACAGATCTTCTTTATGCACCAAGAGCTTGTAACACTCCAAAGAGAAAGGAAAACTTGAAATCGCATCATATGACCCCTTTAATATAGCGTCCAAAAACTGGAATTTTTTTGGTTTTGTTTTTGCAAATTAGATGTTGCTTGCATAAAAAGTCACCGCTTGACTGAATAATGCGGTTTGTTACCTCAACAAAACTAGTTGTCTGCAATGCTTTGACTAAGCCTTTGCATCTACCAAAGTAGTTTTCTAGACAATGACTGCACCAAAAAAACAGTGCAGTTTCACAGTGATTTCATACAGGGACAAAAATGTAGTGCATAAACAATTTTCACAAAACAATTACAATTACAAATGGCAAGTTACACCTGAAATTACACTGAAGTACAACTTTGAAAAATATACCCCAAATATTTGCAATACACTGAAAAAATGCCATAAGATTTACAATTGCTAAATTTTAAAAAAAAAATGTTTACAGTGTACAGTGTATATGTTTTATTGCATGTCTCTCTGGATTTCTTCATTCATCACAGTCCAAGTGATTTTCTAGTTGTGCTACGTTAATGTCTCTCATATCACTCCATGTCTCTTTCTTCTAACATAATGAAATCATTTCAAACTCAAATCAATATTTCATGTCCATAAGTTTATGCATTTGGTAAGTAGCTGTATAATATGTGGGATCATTTACAGGCGGCCAGTCATTATCATAAAATAAACCTTCAGGGTCCCGATCATGCTGTCAGGCTCTATTCTGCAATAATGACTGACTGACATCAAACAAAACAAATCCTTCAAAACATTTTCAATTTAAACCATCGCTTCTGGACAAAAAAAATGAGTCTATATATAATCCATAATAATGCTTCCTCCAGTGAAAAAGTCCATCTCCTGTTGTCTCTCACATCAAAATCCAGCCACATATTTGTTTAGAGCTGTTTTGGACTCTTTTGGCTTGTAAACGGTGCTTGATCTGTGTATATTTCTCTCCTGATTTAGACCAGACCGCTTTTTCACTGGAGAAAGCAATGTTATGGATATTTGACTCATATTTTGGTAACGGTTTGAAGTTAAAACCAGATTTGTTTCTTACAAACACGCAGCTTTTGGCTTCATAAGACATTAACTGATGGACTGGAGTGCTGTGGATTATTGTGATGTTTTTATCAGCTGTTTGGACTCTCATTCTGACGGCACCCATTCACTGCAGAGGATCCATTGCTGAGCTAGTGATGCAATGCTGCATTTCTCCAAATCTGCTTAAGAAGCAAACTCATCTACATTTTGGATGGCCTGAGGGTGAGGACATTTTCAACACAATTTCATTTTTGGGTGAACTGTTCCTTTAACACTGCACGTTTCTGCTCGTGTCTCTGAAAGGTCTGAGCAATAGTAATAGGTTTTGCTCAGCAAGAGTAGAAATTGGAGGGAACATTGCTCACTGTGTCTGGTTAGATAGCATAGCTGTAGTGGTCGTGGAGTTGCCATGAGTGACCAGATGCTTGAGCGAGAGCCCTGGCTTTGAGACAGAGGTCAACCTCATCAGCACTGGACCGTATTCGGCTCCAGACACATTCAGCAGTTCAGTATTTCAACACTTTAATGAAAATTGGCCGGCAGCGCCTTTCTCAAATCTTGTCGAAGCACTGTTAAACATTTTAAATGATTACTTGTTCGTACTGAAAGTGTTATACTGCAGGTATGCTGAGGGTTTTTCCTTGACAAAGGGCAGTACATGTTGAAAACAGTGTTTTCACTTAAAGCCAAGAGTGAATAAGCTGTTATATATAAGGGTCAGTGACAAATGATAATGTCTCGGGTGATTTATTTATTTATTTCAAGCTTTCTTGGGTTTATTACATTTGAAAACCTGAACTAACCTTGTCATATCATTGAAATATTAAATACTGTTGTTGAGATTGAAGAAACTGACCTTGCTTACTTGAATTGCTGGTCAATTACTGGGCATACATTACACCGATACAAGTCACTAAAATGTAATTTATTTGTTCAAATCTGGAAGCCATCGAAAGATTACCTTTTTTATTTATTAAATATTTATTTTTTTACCTTTATTCATTAAAAAGCTAGAGACAGCAGTCGCACGTCATTTCATTTCAAGTCTATTTATTTAAACTTGGAAGCCAAAGAAAGAACATATTTTATTTTCATTAAACAACATACAGTACAATACAATAATTTCAATAATTCATGTCCTTTATTCATTAAAATGCATTATTTCAACATAAGGCATATGGTCACATAATAGTCATTACAATTCAAGTCTAATTTCAGATAAAACCTGAAAACCAAAGAAAGAAAACATCAACATTTTTAGACAATACACAATATTACATATGTTTTATTAAATAGTAATGCAACACAAATCTGCTGGTAATAATTGCTGTAAATGAGTCCTCCACATTCCCTACTCTGCTTCTCTTTAAAAAAAAATTTTTTTTATCAAGACATTTTTTGACAGTGTATATTATATTATATTATATTATATTATATAAACATAATTGATTAAAGTTATTTTTCTATAATAATAAACAATAATATAATAATTAACAATATTATATTTTATTTTATTGTTTTAGATATTATGTTAAAATTATTTTATTATTTTATATATTATTTTATTGTTTTAGATATTATTATATTATAATATAAAAAATAATTTTATAATAATAAATGATTGTTAAATCATTTTTTTCTAAGAATTTCAATTTTATAATAAACAATAACATAATTAAAAATATTGTAGTTTATTTTTTTTTAAATATTATTATACAAAATAATTTGGTAAGAATAAATGATTATTAAAGCTACTTTTTTCTAAGAATTTCAGCTTTCAATAATAAACAAAATTAACAATGTCGTATTTTATTATATTGTTTCTGTATTATATATTATATTATTATAAATGATTATTAAGCTACTTTAGTAAAGAATTTCAGTTTCTTAATTAAAAGCCTTTTTTTTCTATAATAATCTCCAGACAGTCACACCACCTAGACATTTTTGACTTTAAGCCCCACAAAAAAATGTCTAAATGAATTTTAATTAAGATACAGAAGAGGTGTATTCAAGTTATGGTCCGTATGAATTGCATTTGTGTTTTTGAATAACTAACAAAAATGTGCATCACGTTACTGACCCATCTACCTCTGCTGTGCCTGCTGGAATTCAATTACTGATGCAATTTTCAGATAATTATCATTTGAATTATTTTTTGCCAATGTGAATGTGATAGGACCATTGAGTCTGACAGCACTGCAGGATCACCGGGCAACAAACCGCGACACATCCTGTGCTCCGGAGACGTTCCTCAGCACAAGCATCCTCGGGAATGCTGGAAAGGTTGCGCTCCGGGCCAAGTTTGCTCAGAAGTGTGCGAGTCTGCCAATAAGAGTTTGTGGCAGTGCCACAGAGAGGGAAGGACTTTCCAGGCTGTTTAGTATGGAAATGTATGGAGATGGCACAACTGCTTTCTCCTCTCGCTGCGTTCACACAGGCCGTAAGCTTTCCTCATTAATCGGCATGACACAAGCAGCACACATTCACTTGTAATCACCGTCCCTTAGAGAGGCCCAGAGAGAGAGACAGAGACAGAGAAACAGAGAAAAAAAGAAAGTCCATTCATGGAATGATTTAATAAATACATTTTAAAAATTCAGTCTCAGAGAAAAGGAAATTGAAGCCACTGCAAGTCACTGTTTTTTTTTTTTTATGTCCATTTTGAAAATTTAACCACACAGTGTTTTCGTCTAGCACTTTTTATGTCATGCACTTTTTATGCAATATCTCAACATTTCACTAAAATATCCACTATGTGGATGGAAATCCAGCACTGAAGAAATGTGGTGTACGATTTACTTCAAAACAATAATAATAAAGTATTATTATTTTCTGAGAATTTCAGCTTTTTAATGAGACTGGAAAAATGTAGTACAAGAATTACTTATAGGAACAGCCTTTAACAATAATTTATTATTGTTTCAAAGAATTTGCATTGGATGATGTAGGATTTACTTTGAAACAATAAACAATTTACAATTAAAGCTATTTTAAGAAGAATTTTAGCATTTTAATGAGACTGAAAAAAAAATTGGTGTAGGGTTTACTTCAAAACAAAACAATAATAATACATTTAAAAAATAAAACGTTTTGTTGTTGTTGTTGTTTCTAAGAATTTATGGCTTTTAATGAGCCTGAAATAAAAATGGTGTAGGATTTCCTTTGAAATAATGAAAATAATTTATTTATTAAAGCTTTATTATTAAAGAATCCAGGCTTTTGAGATAAAATTGGTGTAGGATTTTCTTTGAAACAATAATAATAAATATTTTTCTAAGAATTTCAGCTTTTTAATCAGACTGGGAGGAAAATGTGTAGGATTTACTTTAAAAATAGTTTAAAAATAATTTATTAAAAAATAGGTTATTATTAAAGTAACATTTTTCTAAAAAAAAATCAGCTTTTAATGGGACTGAAAAAACTATTGTAGAATTTACTTTGAAACAATATAAATCATTTATTATTAAAGCTACTTTTTTTCTTAGAATTTAAGCTTTTTATTGAGACTGAAAAAAATTTTCACTCAGAAATTGCTAGTAAATTTCACAAATAATTACCAAGAAATGCCAAGTAACACTG
This sequence comes from Sinocyclocheilus rhinocerous, assembly GCF_001515625.1. Classification (NCBI taxonomy): domain Eukaryota; kingdom Metazoa; phylum Chordata; class Actinopteri; order Cypriniformes; family Cyprinidae; genus Sinocyclocheilus; species Sinocyclocheilus rhinocerous. The sequence goes on from NW_015663584.1 coordinate 76,227, forward strand.
AACTAAACGTGTAATTTTGAAGTAGAAAGACTTGTAGAAAGAGTTGTATTTTAGATTTTTTTAAAAAGAAAAATATAATCACTTTTTACAGCTTCATACTAAAATGTGCCACTGCACATTTTAGAAATGTGAGTGCAAAATCCCTCATTGAAGGTCTGTAAATGTTGATGCAGGGGTCCTTTATATGAAAGCCTGCATGAATAGGTCATCGGCAACAACTCTCCATTCTGTGTCAAGAAAGAAAGCCAGAGAGAGAGAGAGAGTCTGGCATTGCCCAATGAGGGATGGCAGATACCCCTGAGAATGAAGGGCCCGGTGGGGACTGGAGATAGAAAAGGCAGGAAAAAAGTGGACGTTAAAGAAAACCTTGAGTCCCCCTTTGCATCACCCATTACAGCCTTATAATAGTCAATAGAAAAACACGAAACTGAGCATCCAAACAGAGCCCACTAGTCGGTAGCTTATGGGAAATGATAGAAATTCTGACCACAGAGCTGTTTTGGAATGTGGAACCTTTATTTTTCTTTCAATGAAGTGTGTGAAGTAAACAACCCACAGCCGTAGAGGAACAGAGGGGTTGTTTACTACACAGAGGAATCATTTATTCACCCTTAATCTGCTTCATTTTCAAGGTTTGCACCATTTGTAGTGTTGGCACTGCCGCAATTGAATAAGCCGTACTTTGTGATCACGATTGCCTTTGTTGAATTTTTTAATGCAACGTTTCATGCCTGTAAATCACCTTGAAATTGAAACGCTGAAAGTGAATTAAAAAAAAAGAAGAAGCCCACAGGCTGCTGGTTTGAAGTCAACATGACATTAAAACTGACCCTATTCACTTTCTTAATACACATTCCTGGTGTTGTTGAACATGAGTCATTGGTTAAAATAAATAAATAAATAAATGTACAAGTAGAAAAAAATTATTAATCTTGGATAAAAAATAGCAATTTTGTATCTAAAATTATAATATTTTATATATTATATTATAACAATTTCTGTATAATTGTAATTGTAAGGTATTTAACTATAAAAATGATTTTGAACAATATGTACTGTAATCAGGGTTATTGTAGTTAACTAAAACCATAAGAAAAACTTGTTAGGCAACATTTCTCATGTAATTTTGTTTAACTTGATGTACTAAAATAAAAATGAATAAAAACTATATAGTTTACTACTAACAATGACAAAAAGACACAACAAAATTACAAAAACCTTTAATAAAATACAATGAAAATGTAAAATATTAAAATAAAAACATTCAACATTAATAATGTATGTATAATTAATAATATAAATAATGAACGTCTGTATATACTTTTTATTCTCAGAAAACTATTTTATTGTTTTGTTAAATCTAATATTGTGTAATAATATCTAATAATTATGATAATTTTTCCTCTATTTTACAGGTACACTGAGCTCTTTATCAACATCTGTGGTTGAAACATTAAGTTCACCTTTAGCAAACTAACTGATTTTACTGTAGCATTTTTAACATTATTTTTGGCAGGGAAATGAATTGTGGGAAAAGAGTGTGAGGGAACATTTGAGGGCCTCAAGCTTCAAATAGCAATAATAAACTGCATTTATTCATATTTTTTTTATCCCGCTGCTGTTCATCAATGCTTCATTCATTAATTTTGTTTCTCCCCCAAGGGTAGCGTAAACTATTGATATTAAATATGTGATGAAACAGCCGTTGGAGATTCACCTTTTAAGACGGAAAGTTCAAAACGTACAGCCCAGAGTAAGAAGCCTTGAAGAGAGATCTAAGCCTGAGCTGTAATAGATGTTGAAATTTAATCACGTCTTCAACTGTCTCTCTCTCTCGCTGTCTTTCTGCCTTGTTTTGTTGTCTTTACCACTCTTTTTTTATCTACTGTCTCTTCAAACGCGTAAGTGGACACCAGAGATGTGTCTTTGGCTCTCTGTCTTGCGAGCATCGTCAGGTAAGTTGCATTTGTCATTTTGATGATGCACCTCAGAGGCTGCTCTGTTTCAACATATGGCAGCTTACTTGCATAATTTGAGAAAATACTGGAAGCCGTTCAAAATAAGATGAGCCTGATGAAATGTGCTGACATGCCTCACTGTTATCTACTACAGTGCAACATCAGGCCCCTCCCAGTGCTGCGCTTAAACGCGTGCGCTGGCTAATCAATGAAGCCCTATTGATTCTCACTCGGCCATCAGAAAGCCACGTGGCAGCCATTCAGATGAGTCTGGACACTGGAATGACCACATGTATCCTAGCTAACGGCATGTTCTCAGAACGTTCTGGCCAGTACATTCTTTAGAACAAGACAGTAATAATAATAATCTCACTTGTATCTCCTCAAGAGCTTCAGATGAGATCAAACTATACTAGATGCACCAAAGGTGCACTGAAGATTTTAGAATCAATGCCGTTCAGCGTCAGTGATGTCAAACCACCATTTTCAGTCCAAACATTATTTATGCATTGTTCATCAAATGTTTGTTTTTTTCCTGAAACATTTTAATCAGACATTGGTCTAATGTTTTAATTTTAAATGTTTTAAATATCTTAATGTTAAAACAACGTTCAGAGAATATTCAAATGTAACACATGTTGGCAAAAAACAAACAAACACCCACAACACTGTACTAACAGCATAGCAATGCCCTAGCAGCCATCCATGACACTCTAGAAAACGCATAGCAACACTCTGACAACCACCCACAACACACTAGAAACTATTTAGCAACACCTTATCAATGTCTTAATGTTTAAATAATATTCAGAGAAAATATTCAAAAATAACGTTCCCATAATGTTTGCAAAAAAAAACACCCACAACACTGTAGTAACTGCATAGCAATGCCCTGACAACCATCCACAACACTCTAGAAACTACTTAGCAACACCCTGGCAACCATACAGACAACACCCTATGTTTTAGTTTTTCTAACATGTTTTAGATATCTTAAAGGGGTCATATGATGCGATTTCAATTTTTCCTTTCTCTTTGGAGTGTTACAAGCTCTTGGTACATAAAGAAGATCTGTAAAGTTGCAAAGACTAAAGTCTCAAATCCAAAGAGATATTCTTAATAAAAGTTAAGAGTCAGCCACACCTACCTAAAACGGCTCGTTCTAACACACCCCCACATACCTACGTCACGATCTCGGAAGATTTGCATAACGCTTCCCAAATGTTCACGCAAAGAGAGAAGGCATAACTTTTATTCTCGCTGTAGTATTGTTGACACTGCAGCCATGTCGTGAAGACGCTGTGTGCTTCGTTGTGAAAGCGAAACTACTTTGTTTGACCTTCCAAAAGAGGACGATATCTGCTTCGTCATGCCT
>NW_015663584.1:79778-80803 GCF_001515625.1 Sinocyclocheilus rhinocerous
AATACACAAAATAATGTTCTTTTTAGCAGCATCATATGACCCCTTTAAGGTTTAAAGAACATACAAAAAAAAAGTAACATTCCCATAATGCTTTAAAAAAACTGCATAGCAATGCCCTGGCAACCATCCATGTCACCTTAGAAACTGCATAGCAACGCCCTGACAACCACCCACAACACCCTAGAAACTGCTTTGCAACACCCTTGAAACTATATAAAAAGAACATTAAAAGAACTTTCTGAGAAAATTCAAAAGTAAGGTTTCCATAATGTTTGCAAAACAATAAAATGGAATGTTCCCTTAACCTTTGTATAACCAAGATAAAATGTAAAAATTGGACCGTTTGAACATTGAGAGAATATTCAGAAATAAGTTATATATATATATATATATATATATATATATATCTTAATGGGAATGTTAACAAATGTTCTTAGAACATATTTTTATTTCCTGGGATGTAAGTGTCAGCAAAGTCCCTGTAAAGGGACAGTTCACCTAAAAACGCAAATATAGTCATCATTCACTCAACCTCAAGGAATTTCAAACCTGTATGCTGTTATTTACATGTATGTGGAACACAAAAGGAGAGAAGATCTTTATGCAGTTATTGTCCATACAGTGACAGTTCATAATGGAGCGCAACAGCGACGGCCCACTTTTTTTCCAGCGGCCTTGGTTCTGCATGTATTTTTCTCATTGATTTTCTCCATAGGGATTTCACACAGTGAGTTCTAAACCTTTAACCGACCTAACAAACGAGCTCTGAGATGAATCACAACATTACAAACTGTGATTTCACACAACCACAAAGCACTGCGAACAACGTAGTCAAATCAGACAGCCAAAATAAAATTAAGTCATTAAATAAGTCATCACTTTATTGTAAATATAAAACAATTTTGCTTAACATATATTTATAAAATATACATATATAATATGTAAAATATTTTATATTTACAATCATGTAAATCATTTAATTTTTTTCCAATTTGATTGTCAAATTGCAGTGCTTAGTAAAATTA
>NW_015663584.1:81104-98566 GCF_001515625.1 Sinocyclocheilus rhinocerous
TATACATGTGTGTGTGTGTGTGTGTGTGTGTGTGTGTGTGTGTGTGTGTGTGAGTGTGAGTATTTTGGCTGTACAGGCTGTACAAAAGTATATAAAAATGTATACTTTTGACCAAAATGATCAGGGCAATTTTTATTTTATTTAAATACATTTATTTATTTATTTATTTATTTTTATTATTATTACTGCTATTCAGAAGCTACAGAAGATATTTAAGTTTCCAAGAAGACAAAATGTGATGTTATGTTTATAGGACAATATCCTTGTCTTCAAAGTCAAGTCCATTAAGAAATGGTTTCGGGAGTCTGGCATGGAAGAACTGAACCCCACTGATCGGCTTCGGTATGACTGGATGAACGCACTCAGCGCACTCATGTCATTTGATGTCAATTTTACATCCACACCTCACACTCCATCTCTGTGTGTGAAGTAAACTGACACTGACAGGTTCCTGAGCACTGCACTGCGACTCATGTTAACAGCACCTGTCATTGTTGCATCTGCAGAAAGGACTTTCACACATCTGAAACGTGTACTCGCCTTCCGCCGTACTGCAAGAGACTGTCAGCTCCTGTCCAGATATGCACTGAACATGAACTTATGAGATCGCTGAACAAGGATGAACGTTCAGTCAGAGCTTTTGCAGCAGTCTGTCATAGGAAACCCAAGATCATCTAAACACCACAATGGCAGTAAGTCATATTTCCTTGTGTAGAAAATGCAGTTTGTGTGTTTTTTGCTCAGCAGATCTTTAATCAAACAATGGGTGAGTAGTTACCCAACTAACAGGGAACAATCTCAGAACGTTCAGGGAAGGTTTTCCCTAACGTTCTTTCAGTAACATCAATTGAATGTTCTTTCAAAGTTATCTGGCCTCTAATGACATTATCAAAATGTAAAAAAAAAATTTTTAAAAAGGCGTAGCAATGCTGTATCCATGACACCCTAAAAACCGCATATCAATGCCCTGACAACCACCCACAACACCATGGCAACCGCATAGTAACACAGTAGCAATAACCACTCACAACATTCCAGTCTGTTTGTCAATCACTTTGCCAAATGCTTTCAAAGTTGGGAAAGTGAGCGCATTCGTTTCCTTCTTGACGAAAGATTTTTCTGAAGTTATTGAATTTTTACTGTCCTGGGTAAAATTGAGGTCTTTCCTAATAAATGACAGAACAATAACAGCAACGACAACGTGAAAAACAAACACAAGAACGAGGCCTGAAATCAAACACGCAATCAGGCTAATTAATTTTTGAGAATGGGGAAAAAAAATCAATGGTCAGATGATGAAGTAAACATGAAATCTCTGTCTGTCAGAATAATATATGTACTCAGACATTAACTAGGAAGGTTTGCTTTCCTCGTTTATTAATGCTGCATTCAGAGACCTAGAAAATATGTTTCTCAATTTTTTTTCCCCTTGCCAAGGCCACCCAACCAGCACAGCGCATCTCTGGAAAAACACTATGCGCTGAAAGTGATGGACGAGTGCCTTCAGCAGGGATAGTCAAAGAATCTCTGTTTTCCTGGGGCTTGTGTGCCTTTTTCATCCAAAAGCCGTTCATTATTCAGGAGAACAGCTGATGTGTCGGTTTCAGAGTTAGCTTTTCTGTTTAATCTACATTTTATTTCTGGTTTAATAGAAACTTCCTGGCTTCTCCCCTGTGAGTTTTAATCTAAACAAAACGGTCCCTGTCAAAGAGGTTTATCATAACTCTGCTTCATTCCAAAGACTGGGCAAAAAAAAAAGAAAATGCATTTAATCTTGACATTTTTTAGACTTTCATTGATATTCGATACAAATCTCCACATTTATGTACAGTATTTGCACTGCAACATCTTAAAAAGCTGTTTGTTCAGCCAAATGAAGCATCATTTTGAGTGAACAGTCACTGCAGCCAAGCAGCTTCTAAATGTTTAATGCAAAAGCTAAAACCCAATGATCTAGTTTAAAAAGAATCAAGGTTTGTTTTTCTCTAAATAAACACAGACAATAATATTTAATCATTATCATCATCATTATAATTTGAATACAGAAAAATGCCACTATAGAAACTTGAACATTTTTGAGTGATGCTGCATGAAACTTTTTAAAGTGAGTTTGAATTTATTCATTGAAACGGACAGTTTGAACTGATTCACAAAAATGAATCAAACAATCGTTTAAAGGAATAGTTCACCCAGCAGTTCACCCAGAAATGAAACTTTACTCATCCTCAGGCCTTTAGATGTAGATGAGTTAGTTTCTTCCTCAGATTTGGAGAAATGTAGCATTGCATCACTTGCTCACCAATGGATGCTCTGCAGTGAATGGGTGCCGTCAGAATGAGAGTCCAAACAGCTGATAAAAACATCACAATAATCCACAAGTAATCCACACCACTCCAGTCCATCAGTTAACATCTGGAGAAGACAAAAGCTGTGTGTTTGTAAGAAACAAATCCATCATTAAGAAGTTTTAACTTTAAACTCTTGCTTTTGGTCAAAATAGTCCATAATCCATAATAATGCTTCCTTCAGTGAAAAGTCCATCCCTTGTTTTCCTCTCACATCAAAATCCAGCCACATATTTGTTTAGGACTATTTTAGGACATTTTAGACAAAACATTTTTTTCTTGTAAACAGCACTTGATCTGTGCATATTTCTCGCCTGATTCAGACGAGTCAAATTTTCAGTTTGAGGTAAACAGTGTTGGGTAGTAACTAGTTACATGTAACGGAGTTACGTAATTTAATTACAAAATAATGTAACTGTAATCAGTTACAGTTACTGAGAAAAAATGTGTAATTAAATTACAGTTACTTATGAAAATGTTAAAGATTACAAAGGGGGTTACATCTGAATATTTTTACACACAAACATACAGATTTAATTGATTTCTTTCCCAAATTGCATTGACTGCTCTAAAATATGAGACACCAATGTTTCAGGAGTTTAGGACACAGAATAGGACAAGTTTATACGATAACTGTTTCCTGCATGTGTTTCCTGTCATACCTATGCAAAGATTTGGTTTCAAAAACAGTATCATAGCTATTAAACTATATCTTGTTATGATTTTAAATCTGCATTTAACCTCAGAACCATCTCAAAGTAAAAAGTGGTGCTAAAGTCTGATTTTGTGGTGGCTGTGCTTTAAAATTAAATAATTATAATCTCAATTCAAGTGATGAATGATTTTGAAAGTCTGACGGTAATCAGTGTTGAGTTTATATTGTAAGGTTAACCCTGCCTGCTTTAAATGTTTCAAAATAATTTACAGCCCAGAGATGCCCGCTCCAGTGGATAGCGAATCATCAATGTCTCAGTCACGCATCCGAGGGTCAAGGAGGAGGGCAGCAAGGTCCACTCCAGTTCTCCCGGAACCTGCTCCAGTCCTTAAATCTGTGCCAGAGCCCACCATCTCTATCCTTCCGAGTCCACTCCAGAGCCCGCTCCAGTCCGGGAGCTGACAGAGCCCGCTCCAGATCCCGCTCCAGTCCGGGAGCTCACAGAGCCCAGTCCAGTCTGGGAGCTAGCGGGGACCGTTGCGGAGCAATCTGCTTGTCCTGTTGCAGTCGTTGAGGCTGATACTAAACTCTCTCTGCTTTTCTTTGTTTTATGTGTTCAACTCCAATTCCCATAGTCCCTTGCTTGTCATTCTGTCTGATCATCAGCACCTGTTTATCAGTTCCGATCACTTTCACCTGCTAGTCATTCACTCATCCCATCTATATATATACCATGCTCACTCTGTCTGTCATGGCTGCTATATTGTATTTGTCTTCCCATGTTTTCTTGATGTTATCTGGAGTTCACAGTGTTATTCTGTTTCTTGTGTGTTGGATTACCTTTTGCCACGTTTTCATTTCTGTTTTTGATTATTTGTTACTTTCAATAAACTGCACTTGGAACTTACCTTGTCTCTCCTGGCATTCCGTGACACCGGGTGTGTGTGTTCACTGCTGTGTGTGTGCACTTTGGATGGGATAAATGCAGAGCACTAATTCCTAGTATGGGTCACCATACTTGGCCACATGTCACTTCACTTTTTCACTTTCACTTATTACATTTTAAATAGGGTAACTTGTAATCTGTAACCTGTTACATTTCCAAAGTAACCTTCCCAACACTGGAGGTAAACTGTTGCTTTAAAACGTTTCATACAATGTATTTTAAGAGTTGCAATACAATGCCACAATCTTTCGAAACTTGAAAAAATGTGCATTTGCATCATTGCTTTATCGTAATTTCTGTCAGGACCACTATCGTCAAAGATGATTGACAATTAGCATACAGTTTGGATTGGCGGTATGGTTCCGTTCTGGGCAAGAACTCCCTGTGCATCCATGCAGCCTAGCATGGATGAGAGCAGGGAGAGCAGCGATAACCCCCCCCAGGGTAAACAGAACAGAACCAACATAAATGTATTGCAGATATCGTTAAATATCCATCAAAAACCCTGTATGCACCAAGGGTCTGAGCGTAACGCAATTTCAATTCTCTGTATGTATGTGCTGTACATGTGGCAGAATTGACAATAAAGCAGATATTGTTGCTTAATTTTATATCAGAAGCAAAATCATTGAAAATACTTTGTGAATAGAGTACTGTAAGAAGAAAGGGAGTCTCTAGTGCAGAATTTTTTTCACAAAAATGAAGACAAATATCCTACTGAGTGGGCATTTACAGAGAAGTTGTTAGTGTTTTTTTTGCAGGTAAATGGTCCCTTCAAGTACGAAAAGCCATCAAGTATGAAAGCCCAACGCATGGCTACTCTTGCAGTTACGCCGCGTGTCGTTTACACACTGTAGATGCAGGAGGTGTGAAACAGGTTCAATTTATCTATTGATTTGTCCTCTTTCCCTTTCACCCCTCCATTTGCTCATCTCATCCCTGTTAATCTCCTAACAGACATGTTCGGCTGGCCATTAATTAAACACGTCCCGGCCGCTTCACAGTTCCATCAAGGGCTGCTGGTCAATGCTCTCCTAATCGAACTCTTTAGTGCTGATGCAGGTCTGGCCTACAGCATCTGGAGTGCCAATCAATGCTGTGCCATCTCCACTCACTGTCTTTTGAAGTTTCAATCTCTGTCCCTCGGTCAGTTTATCTCTCTTTACCTCTCTCTGCTCTCAATAATGATACATTTGTTAATCTGCAGCAGACAGCAGATTCAACACTGCAAAAAAATCTGTATTTGCGTCCAGTTTTCCAGTACAAAAATCTAATCATCCTTGGCAAGATAAATTTAATTGAGAAGCAAATAATATAAGAATATATCTTGAATTAAGTTCATTTTTTAGCCTATCAGCAAAGTTCTCTTCTTGTTTTAATTATAAATCTAACAATATTGAGTGAGGTTTATGCTTTAAAAAAAATTGCAATAGATCAAGAAAAGTTTCAAGCGTTTTTGAAATGCAAAAAAAAATTAAACTGAGAAGCAATATTTTTTCTAACCCTATTGGCAAAAACTTATTGCTTTTAGAATAATTCTAACTACTGTAGTGTGGTTTATGCTTAAAAGAAACAAAGAAATAAATACATTTTTAAAAAAAATTGCAACAGGGCAAGAATATATCTTGAATTATTTGTATTTTTCTTACTCTGTCTGCAAAAATATTTGGTATATATAAATATTTGTAAAAACATTTTTAAATTTTTTAAATGAAAATGTAAATACATGTAAATATGTAAACACTTTTTTATTTATACAGCTGTATGTACAGTAAATAATGCACAAATCTGTACATAAATCTTCTGTTCCAGATGCATACCACATTATTATTATTATTTGTTTTTTGTTTTTACCGCAAAACAAACAGCTTGGCGGCAAACAACATCTAAAACGCATGTCAGGGGGGATTTTCTGTCACAAAATGTTTATATGTTATTTGTTTGCAATCATTTTCATACGGCCACAGCAGAGTCAGAGGCAGATTGTTTTGGCTACAGCTATTTCTATAATAAAATAAAGGCTGTTAAATAGATACATTACTTGAAAAAAATATTCATTCACCCTCATGTTGTTCCAAACTCATATGATGTTCTTTTTTCTGTGGAATATAAGAGGAGGAGCACTTTTGTGCTGCAAAAATCATAAAAATCATAACAATAGTCCATATGACTATAGCTTTCCTGTACTCAAAGAAAATATATTTCCTTATATATTAATTATCAGCATATTAAATTATTTAATGTATATTGAAAATATACAGAATAATACATTGTGTTAATATATATATATATATTGAATAATACATAAGGAATTGCCACTTTTCATATAAATTGAAAAGCATGCAACAATTCATTTACGTATACAGTATTGTAATGGATGTAATTTTATATTCAATAATATACTTCATGATACATATGATCAAATATGATACTGTGTGTATATAATATATTTGAACATACTATATATGTAAAAATGCAGTGCAGTTTTTGTCTTCTTTGCTGCATATTTTATATACATGTATCAATATATAGCCATACATGGTCCATGCATATATTACAGTATATTAAAAATATATGGAAATGTATTATTTAATATCGCATTATATTTTCCAGTATAATCCCAAATATTTTCGTTTCATAAGGGGTGTGTGAGAAAGTCACTCTTAAATGTCATATGCACTTTATCATATTCAAATTTTGCACAATGCATTTTTTCCACTTGTTTTTATCATTTGTGTTTGAGCATATAGGATTCATGCATATAGGCAAACAAATAACAAAATGCTCATTAAAACCGTACTAAGAAGACTTTTTTGTTGCATGCCAATGCGTTTGGCATCATGCATGTCAATCCTGGCACGATGCGTCATTTTTAATCTGAATGTGAATGACATTTGAAAGCGGCATTGGAGTGGAAGATGAAATTTGGATCTGTTTCTCACGCAAACCTATCGTACAGCTTTCAAGACTTGAAATATAGAGTCATACAATATACTTTTACAGTGTGTTTTTGTCATTTTTGGAGCTCTGTTCCCATTCAGTTTTCATTGTATAGGGAATAAAAAGACACTTATAAATTTCTCCTTTTGTGTGCCACAGATAGTCAGAAGGTATAAGGGTGAGTAAATAAAATAAAACTATTCCTCTCGGCAATGAGTTTAAAAAGATTCAACAAGATTCTCTTATCCTCGCCTATTTATCCTGGAGAACTGGTGTATTTTTTCTGCAGTTAGATTGAATCTTTAGGTGATTTATAGTTGGTTTGCAGCGGAAAACCTCTGCAGATAAACACCATAAACAACATTGGGGCAAGCTGATCAATGTAAATTGGTCTCCAAACGGTGCCGGTGACCTCCGCGTGTCCTTGAGGAGAGAGAGGAGGGCTTAGGCCTGCTATTGGTGGATTTTTATTGGTGGATTTTTCACACAAATCCCCACCATCACAGAACTTGGCCTCCCTTCTACTGGGGGTGCATGGAAACAGTGAAAGTGTCGCGCCCTGGCTGCGATTACACAGACTCGGTTTTCATGAATGGTTGCAGTGCAGTTTGAGGCAAGCAGAGATTGCATGAGCTCGTTTCGGGGGGCCAGAGCTGAAACAACCGCTGGGTGAATGACAAGGTCAAGACCCTGCCGTTACGGTTGGAGAGGTGCTGTGAGAACGCTTGTGTGCATTGAAAAAAGGGACAGCGACATTAAAGGAATAGTTCAGCCAAATGAAATTCTGTCATTTTTTTTTCACTGTCATGTTGGGTTCTCTATGGAACACAAAAGGAGACGTTTTTACATTTTGCATTTTGTATGCATTATGTATTAGACTTTTATCCAAAGTGACTTCCCAGAAATTAAAATTTGCGGAAAATGTCCTCACCCTCAGGCCATCAATGATATAGATTAGTTTGTTTCTTCATCAGATTTGGAGAAATTTAGTATTTTATCACTTGCTCACCACTGCAGTGCATGGGTGCCGTCAGAATGAGAGTCCAAACAGCTGATAAAAACATCACAATAATCCACACCACTCCAGTCCATCAGTTAACATCTTGAGAAGACAAAGGCTGCGTGATTGAAAGAAACAAATCATTAAGACGTCATTAAGAAGTTTTCACTTTAAACCGTTGAGTCCATAATCCATAATAACGCTTCCTCCAGTGAAAAAGTCCATCTCCTGTTTCTCTCACATCAAAATCCAGCCACATATTTGTATAGAACTGTTATAGGCTGTTTTGGCTCGTAAAAAGTGCTTGATCTGTGCAGATTTCTTTCCTGATTCAGATGAGAAGACTTTTTCAATAGAAAAAGCAATATTATTGATTATGGACTTGTATTTTAGCCAGAAGCAGTGGTTTGAAGTTAAAAACATCTTAACGATGGATTTGTTTCTGACAAACACGCAGCTTTTCACTTCACAAGATGTTATTTGATGGACTGGAGTGGTGTGGGTTACTTGTGGATTATTGTGATGTTTTTATCAGCTGTTTGGACTCTCATTCTGACGGCACCCATTCACTGCAGAGCATCCATTGACGAGCAAGTGATGAAATGCTACATTTATCCAAATCTGATGAAGAAACAAACTAATTTACATTTTGGATAGCCTAAAGGTGAGTAAATGTCAGCAAATTGTAATTTTAGGGTGTACTTTTTTTCTTTAAGGAATACATTTTTATCAGTTCATGCATTCCCAATTTTGAAATATTTTGCCCAAAGAACAAATTTCTGTAAAATAAAATAACAAAAAATGTTATTATAAAATTAAATTAAATCAAGATTCAAAATTGCCATATTGCACCAGGTCTAATATATGTCTTGCATATCAAACACAATGTTCTATTTCAAATATGCACTACGAAGAATGAGATGTATGAGCAGCAGTACAAGGAAAGATTTTCTGTAAATAATGGCTTCAGAATATAGTGCACATGTCATGTGCAGTGTTATTTTACCATCATAGAGATTTTCACTAATATTTTTGATTAGTTTTTTTATTTTATTTTTTATTTTTTATTTTATTTTATTTTATTTTATTTTTAGTTTTAATAACTTTATTGCGTTTTGCATGATTTTTATTCATTTTTTAAAATATGTCTCAATATAATTTGTATTAATTTTATTTCAGTTTTAGGCTTAGTTAATTTAGTTCAAGTTAAACTAAAAATTGAGAAATGTTGCCTTGGCAATTAGCTGAAATAAAATACAGTGGGTACGGAAAGTATTCAGACCCCCTTAAATTTTTCACTCTTTGTTATATTGCAGCCATTTGCTAAAATCATTTAAGTTAATTTTTTTTCCTCATTAATGTACACACAGCACCCCACATTGACAGAAAAACACAGAATTGTTGACATTTTTGCAAATTTATTAAAAAAGAAAAACTGAAAAATGCTCAGTATTTAGTAGAAGCACCCATTTGATCTAATACAGCCATGAGTCTTTTTAGGAAAGATGCAACAAGTTTTTCACACATGGATTTGGGGATCCTCTGCCATTCCCTCTTGCAGATCCACTCCAGTTCTGTCAGGTTGGATGGTAAACGTTGGTGGAAAGCCATTTTTAGGTCTCGTGCGTGCGTGTGTGTGTGTGTGTGTGTGTGTGGTTTTATAAAAAAGTATACCTGTCTTGATGTAGTTAGTAGCACTACTTTTAGTGTGTAACTCCCCGACTCTTTTGGAAAGCTAATCACTTAGCTTAATGTCTAACTAGTAGGTGTATCATTAAAATAAATAAATAAATGTATTTATTTAATTCATTTACATGCATTTTTATTTCATTTATTTTCCATGTTTGCATTGTACAGTAATCAACAGAAAAGAGCTGAAAACGATAAGGGAAACATGCACGCTATCATTAGTATCACAAAACAATGATTAATATAAAACCATTTAAAGAGTGTTTGGTTGTGGTATAATTTTTCAGAGACTAAAATAAAGGCAGAAGAGATTTCAATGAGACACGTTCATCTCATCACAGAACAGCAGCAAGTAAATGCATCACAGCAGAAAAGTTTAAACCCTTTTGACTCTATTTTAAATTCCTGAAGGATTTCTTGTTTTGCCGGTGCAATAGCATACAGTGCAAATGACACGCACCTTGACACCTATCTATTCATGATCTGGAGCGGGTAATGAAGAGAGAGTCAGTATTCCCGTCAGACTCTCCAGCACACGCTCTGGCCTCTGCCACACGAGAAAGAGAGAGAAAATGAAGCAGATGAGTGTGAAAGAGGCTCTCGGGGTCACAATCTCTCTCAGAGGGTCAGATGCGTTCTCGACACGTGTAATGTTGTGCAGCTGATCAGCATGTAGCCTTGCATGTGGGAGTTTTGGGGCTTTTAGTTCATGTGTGTTTGCTTTGAGGTCATTTACGCAACCTTCTGTTAGATGCATTTAAAATTCACAGTCGTTCTCTTACATGAAAGTGGTTCGAATATACTTGTGCTTTTGTTATTTTATTTTTTATTATATATGTTTTATTTAGCTTTAATTTATTTATTTTTTCAGTTTTAGTTTTAACAATTTTAGTACTTTTAATATTTCTGTTAAGTTGTATTTTAATATAGTTTTAGTCATTTTAATCATTCTTTTTAGCTTTCATTTATTTTTCAGTTTTAGGTTTAGCAATTTTAGTACTTTAATATAAACTTATTGGTTATTTAATATTCTATTTAGATTTATTTTAGTTTAATCTTAGTAATTTTAATCATTCTAATTCACTTGATTTTTATTTCAGTTTTAGTATTTTATTTCTTGAATATAATTTTTTTTAAAGTTAGTTTTAGTAAATGTAATCATTCTTTTTAGATTTCATTTATTTTATTTCAGTTTTACTTTAAGCAATTTAAACAAAAACGTATTTGTTTATTTTTTATATTTCTATTTAGCTTTATTCTAGTTGTAGTAATTTAAATATTTCATATATATATTTTAATATTGGCCTATATGATATATTTTATTTATATATTAACTTATTTAATTTTTTTAAGTTTACGGATTCCATGTACTATTTATATATTTGGTTGTATTTCAATTAACAAAAACGATTATAGTTTTAATTAACAATAATGACACTGAAATGAACTATAAAAGTCGCAGAGCTTACAAAAATGGAGCATGGACGTGCATGTATAAAAGTGCCATGTTTAATTTGAGCGTGATGAAAGATGGATCTCAGTGACTAATGACTTTTTCAAAGTTATTGTTTGGCTTCGGTGGACTTTATGGCTCTTTTATGCCCCTTTTCCCCTTTTTATATTTGGAGAGATGGTGAGGATGAGTAAAAGATGACAAATTAATTTGCATTCATTTTCAAATTCATTTTTGGTCGAACTATTCCTTTAAAACCTTAGAATGTCTTGTAATCGCTACCAAAGCAGCTGTTTGTTGTGGCTTTGATATAATCTTCACGTTTAGGTGTTTAGAGACTCATGTCTTCCCTTCATCTGGGCAAAGGTTGCGTTCCTGCGACAGCGGCGTGCTCGCTGAGCTTCAATAGGCCTTTAGAGATCTCAGCATAATGAGCTCTAATCTGATTCAGTGCTTTTTTGTGTGTTTCTCTTCATGCATTTAATGCATTAAAATTGCTTCAGGGCTGGCCATTATTCAAATTGCTGGATTTATAGTCATCATATTAGGTGCTATTAGAGAAACATAAACCATGTTTATGTTTCTCATAGGAAAGACACATTGCAAATCTCATTACATACGGCTTATGATATAGTCTCCTGCTTCTCAAATGGTTCTCCATAAAATGACTCCAGTGATCTCTCGCGTCTCCTCTCGAGGAGTGCACAAACGAAGTCTCAGAAGTCAGAGATCTCAAAAAATGATCTAATATTCACATTCATTTAATAGCAATATATCAATTTCATTGGTCAACACGCGTGGGGATTTTGATCGTCTTGTGAGAGCTGTACGGTGATGTTGCTGTGACGAACAGTCTGGATTTGCCTGTAAGACGTTCGGCTCTCATGCAATCCTCTTAAGGATGTTGTTGGAAGGATGTTGGTAATTCGTCTATCTAATCTTCGGTTGATCTTAATGGACTCGAGCTTATTAAGGTTGCGGATGAGTCCATGAAGAGACTATTAACTTAACGGTCTCTTTGTGCTTAGAGGTTTAAGAGACACTCAGAATGATGTTCGACACGACATAAAACACAAACCTCAGACCCTGACAGAAACAGATCTGGAGCGGGTAATGAAGAGAGAGTCAGTATTCCCGTCAGACGCTCCAGCACACGCTCTGGCCTCTGCCACACGAGAAAGAGAGAGAAAATGAAGCAGATGAGTGTGAAAGAGGCTCTCGGGGTCACAATCTCTCTCAGAGGGTCAGATGCGTTCTCGACACGTGTAATGTTGTGCAGCTGATCAGCATGTAGCCTTGCGTGTGGGAGTTTTGGGGCTTTTAGTTCATGTGTGTTTGCTTTGAGGTCATTTACGCAACCTTCTGTTAGATGCATTTAAAATTCACAGTCGTTCTCTTACATGAAAGTGGTTCGAATATACTTGTGCTTTTGTTATTTTATTTTTTATTATATATGTTTTATTTAGCTTTAATTTATTTATTTTTTCAGTTTTAGTTTTAACAATTTTAGTACTTTTAATATTTCTGTTAAGTTGTATTTTAATATAGTTTTAGTCATTTTAATCATTCTTTTTAGCTTTCATTTATTTTTCAGTTTTAGGTTTAGCAATTTTAGTACTTTGATATAAACTTATTGGTTATTTAATATTCTATTTAGATTTATTTTAGTTTAATCTTAGTAATTTTAATCATTCTAATTCACTTGATTTTTATTTCAGTTTTAGTATTTTATTTCTTGAATATAATTTTTTTTAAAGTTAGTTTTAGTAAATGTAATCATTCTTTTTAGATTTCATTTATTTTATTTCAGTTTTACTTTAAGCAATTTAAACAAAAACGTATTTGTTTATTTTTTATATTTCTATTTAGCTTTATTCTAGTTGTAGTAATTTAAATATTTCATATATATATTTTAATATTGGCCTATATGATATATTTTATTTATATATTAACTTATTTAATTTTTTTAAGTTTACGGATTCCATGTACTATTTATATATTTGGTTGTATTTCAATTAACAAAAACGATTATAGTTTTAATTAACAATAATGACACTGAAATGAACTATAAAAGTCGCAGAGCTTACAAAAATGGAGCATGGACGTGCATGTATAAAAGTGCCATGTTTAATTTGAGCGTGATGAAAGATGGATCTCAGTGACTAATGACTTTTTCAAAGTTATTGTTTGGCTTCGGTGGACTTTATGGCTCTTTTATGCCCCTTTTCCCCTTTTTATATTTGGAGAGATGGTGAGGATGAGTAAAAGATGACAAATTAATTTGCATTCATTTTCAAATTCATTTTTGGTCGAACTATTCCTTTAAAACCTTAGAATGTCTTGTAATCGCTACCAAAGCAGCTGTTTGTTGTGGCTTTGATATAATCTTCACGTTTAGGTGTTTAGAGACTCATGTCTTCCCTTCATCTGGGCAAAGGTTGCGTTCCTGCGACAGCGGCGTGCTCGCTGAGCTTCAATAGGCCTTTAGAGATCTCAGCATAATGAGCTCTAATCTGATTCAGTGCTTTTTTGTGTGTTTCTCTTCATGCATTTAATGCATTAAAATTGCTTCAGGGCTGGCCATTATTCAAATTGCTGGATTTATAGTCATCATATTAGGTGCTATTAGAGAAACATAAACCATGTTTATGTTTCTCATAGGAAAGACACATTGCAAATCTCATTACATACGGCTTATGATATAGTCTCCTGCTTCTCAGATGGTTCTCCATAAAATGACTCCAGTGATCTCTCGCGTCTCCTCTCGAGGAGTGCACAAACGAAGTCTCAGAAGTCAGAGATCTCAAAAAATGATCTAATATTCACATTCATTTAATAGCAATATATCAATTTCATTGGTCAACACGCGTGGGGATTTTGATCGTCTTGTGAGAGCTGTACGGTGATGTTGCTGTGACGAACAGTCTGGATTTGCCTGTAAGACGTTCGGCTCTCATGCAATCCTCTTAAGGATGTTGTTGGAAGGATGTTGGTAATTCGTCTATCTAATCTTCGGTTGATCTTAATGGACTCGAGCTTATTAAGGTTGCGGATGAGTCCATGAAGAGACTATTAACTTAACGGTCTCTTTGTGCTTAGAGGTTTAAGAGACACTCAGAATGATGTTCGACACGACATAAAACACAAACCTCAGACCCTGACAGAAACAACACAACAACGTATCTTATGAATAAGATCATGGAAAATAATTGCAAGCTGTTTACTGGCATTCTACTGTATGTTTGTATTCAAAATATGCAGGCTTCATTTCTGCTCTGGGTTAAAGGACGGTTCTGGGTTCAGTACAAGCTTGTCGACAGCATATTGATTACCACAAAAAATGCATTCTGATTTGCCCTTCAGCTGTTTTAAATGCAAAAATCACAGTTACTTCATAGGTCAAGGCAATGAACATTAAAACAACATGCACTTTTTTTATAACAAAATCATTTCCCGATGGACGCAATCAAGGGAGTCCTGCATCTTTTCTCACTGAAAATCCTGTTTATTTGGATATTTGTCCTATTGCTTAATTAAAATGAGTTGCAAATGGTGCTTTGTTGACCTTAAGTTGTTTTGAACATTCCTTTTGGATGAATTTTGAGTTTATGGTTTATTTTCTGACAGTTATCTGAACAAAAATCAGATCAGATATATAAATGCATGTATCAGATTCAGATATATATATGCATGAATCAGATTCATATATATATATATATATGCATGTAAAGCCTGCCAAGTGCACTGATGGGCCCGTCCAATCCATCAAACCAACGTATTGCCTGGCGAGGAGTGTGATGTGCTTGTTCTGCATTTGACACTGATCTTAGCTGGTCAATTTTAAAAATCCTGTGTTTCTTTCACGTCTCGTCTCTCCTCCGCTGGACCTCCTTCATTCTTTACCCATCATCCTTCTGCCGACAGATGACACGTAAAGCAGGGGGTCCTGTATTTCAGCCTCACCCCCCTTCAGCTCGGCATATGTCCATTTCCACACCTCTATAGCAACACTTTCCACTCGCTTTATAAATCCCCCAAATCCTCAGACTAAAACCCTCTCGCTCTCAGGCTCTGTTCCAAAACCTACTGAGTGGCCTTTGTCTGCCGCCTACATGTATATAGGCAACTTCCTTCTAAGACCGTATCCTAACTGAAATAGAACCTCATTTGGACATATCAAATAACACTCATTCAATGTAGTTTATTTATTTATTTATTTATTTATATACTCTTAATATTTTTATATTATATTTATTATTTATTTTATATTTATTTCAGTTGATTGCTAAGGCAACATTTTTAATTAAATTTTTTAAGTTCAATATTAATCTGATTTGATTTTTATATTTTCAGTTTTATTTTAAATAGTAATTTTGTTATGCGATTCTCATTTTTATTATATTTTTATTTTAGTATTAGTCATTTTAATATTTCATATATATATATTTTATGTACAGTATATCAACTTAAACTTTATCTAAGTAGGTTGCTACATCTCTATTTTTTAAGTTTAATCTAATATTTATCTTTTATTTTATTTCAGCTCTATTTTTATCTTCATTTTTATACTTTCAGTTTTATTTTAGTTTAGGCTTTAGATTTTTTTGTGCTTTGTTGTTTTTATTGGTTTCATTTATTTATATTTTTATTTAGTTTTATTTTCGCTTTAGAAATTGTTATATTTTGTTTAGATTTTATGCATATTATATTAAACTATATTTCAGATGGTTGCTAAGGCAAAATTTCTCATTTCACTTTTTTAGGTTTAATATTTATCTTTTATTTTATTTCAGCTTTATTTCAGTTATTGAAAAGTAGCTTAAGTTTTAATAAACAATAACAACACTGCACTCGTTATGCAAAGAGAGAAGTTTGAATCAAAATTGATTGCAGTAGTTTGGTGTGAGCATTTTATGTATTTTATGCTCACCAAGGCTGCATTTCTTTGATCAAAAATACAGTAATATTATGTAATATTATATTATTAGTATAAATATTATTACAGTCAAAATAACGGTTTTGTATTTGAATATATATTGAAACTGTAATTTATTCCTGTGATGCAAAGTTGAATTTTTCAGCATCATTACTCCAGTCTTCAGTGTCACATGATCTTCAGAAATCATTCTAATATGCAGATTTGCTGCTCAAGAAACATTTCTGATTATTATCAATGTTGAAAACAGTTGTGCTGCTTTATATTTTTGTGGTATATTTTTTAGGATTCTTTGATAAATTGAAAGTTCAAAATAATCACATTTATTTAAAATAGAATGTTTTGTAACGTTCTAAATGCCTTTACCGCCAGTTTAATGCTTCCTTGCTGAATAAATCTTTTTTTTTGGGGGGGGGGGGATCTTTTTGCTCTGGGTTTTGGAACCGAGCCTCAATCTTTTCGTCAATTCAGCATTCCTAGCCTCCTCTCTCCTCCTTCATTTAGGAGACGTGGGCCAGTGACTTATAGTGATTCCTTAGAGTCGAGCAGCAAGGACAGGCGTCCATGGATCACTGATCACCTCTATAGCTTAAAACACTGCCAATGAACACACACCACTGCATCCGTCTGACCAACTCTCACAATCTGTGCTGTTTCAGGCTTTGAACACTACAGGGATGTGCTTAAAAGTGCCATTGTTTGCTCCAAGAAAATGAGTATCTGTCATACCATCATGTCATTCCGACCTCATCTTATTTTGTTGTTTCCATGAAATGCAGCAGATGTTAAGCAGAACATCCAAGCACACTATTTCTATGCAATGAAAATGGATGGTAATTTGCACCATCAAGCTCCATAAGAGAAGAAAAGTACCATAAAAGTAGTCTATAGGAGCCTTACGATTGCATTATACGAGGAACAGACGGAATCTTCAACGATAAAATGATTTTTCTCAGAACTTTGTCTCAGGTGTTTTTTTTTTAAACACCTTTGAAGAAATAAAAATAGAACACAATTGGGAATGCAGCTGAGATAGAGCAAGGAAAATTTATAAAGTCATTACTTGATAAGATATTAAAATGCATATATGCAATTGCAAAGCAGTGCAAATTGCTTTGAATAAAAGCATCTGCCAAATGCATAAATGTAAATGTTTGAGTTTGTATCTGTATCAATGCAGACTTTGGTAACTTCACTAAAAAATGTTTGGAATTTAACGGTAAAAGACTGTAAAAATACTACAGTAAAAACCTGTTAAATGGTTAACGTTAAGTTCCCCTACTATATACGGTGAAAAACTGTATTGGGCATTACATGTAATTTTACGGTAGTATACCGTTTTGGGAAGTGGAAAATGAATGTATAATTTACAGTGAATAACCGTAAATTGACATTCCCAGAATTCCCTCCATTACATTTCAAGTTTGATGGGGGTTTTTTTGTTGTTGAAATAACTATGTTTCTTCTTAGTTTTTTCTTATCAGTTGTGTACATTAGG
>NW_015663584.1:98707-100635 GCF_001515625.1 Sinocyclocheilus rhinocerous
TCTATCTGTCTGTCTGTCTGTCTGTCTGTCTGTCTGTCTCCATCCATCCATCCATCCATCCATCCATCCATCCATCCATCCATCCATCCATCCATCCATCCATCCATCCATCCATCCATCCATCCATAACCAATAAACCATAAACCATAAACATGCTTAATATCCGCACTGATAATCGGTCGACCCCTAATTTAATGCATCCTTGTTGAAAAAATGTACATTTCTTTACCCCAAACAAGTTGAGAGGGTTGGTTCAGAGGCCACACTGTAAAAAATGACCGTTAATTTAACGGTGAAAGACTGTAAAAATGCTACAGTAAAAACCTGTTAAATGGTTAACGGTAAATTCCCCTACTATATACGGTGAAAAACTTTATTGGACATTACATGTATTGGACATTAATTTTACGGTAGTATACCGTTTTTGGAAGTGAAAAATACCGTATAATTTACAGTGAATAACCGTAAATTGACATTCCCAGAATTCCCTGCATTACATTTCAAGTTTGATGTGTTTTTTTTGTTGTTGAAATAACTGTTTCTTCTTAGTTTTTTCTTATCAGTTATGTATATTAGGGTTGTGTGTTACACCTAATGTTGTTAAATTAATGTTTATTGCATTATTTCAGTTTCATGTGTTACCATGAAGGCGTTTAGTGTTTGTGAGAATGACTCTGTGCACTTCTATATATGTTAATATTTAAAAGCTACTTGTGATGGGCTTTGGTTCATCATGTGACTTTCTCATCACCACCTGCTTTTGGTGGTTATCAGTGTATTACAAAGGTACAAAACAGATTTCAGTACTTCGATAGGTTGGTATATTAACATTATACCAGTTAATAAAATTACGGTATTTAAATGTAAATTTAAGTAAAAACTGTAAAACCTAAGATGTTGCTACCATATTTTTTACGGTAAAATTCTGGCAACCACAGCTACCGTTTTTTACAGTAAATTTTACAGATTTTTTTTACAGTGTTGAACAAGCACAGTTTGAGACATTGTTGAAATTTCTTCTGAAACTAAGGAGACATATGTGAAATTACACAGAAAAAAATGGTGTAGAATTTACCATTTTACAATTCTGCATGAAACAATTTTCACCTAGGAAATTGCTTGTAAATTTCACAAAAAATTACAAAGAAATGGCAAGTAACATTGAATTAAATGTGAAATTTTGAAGTAGAAAGACTGAAATTGTATTTTAATGTAAACCTACTCCAGTAATCTATAGTTACAACTTTTTGTAAATAAAGATTTTGAAAATTATTTTTTTACATTGTACACTGTAAAAATTTACCAAATGTATAACACATTTACATATACAACTCTACAAATCATTTTTACAGTGTGCAATGTAAAAATGTACAAACAAATGTATATATACAACTACAGTGTACACTGTAAAAATTAACAAAATTTGTAACAAATTTACATTTACAACTTCAAAAAATCTTTTTTTTTTACATTGTACACTGTAAAAAAGTTCAACATTGGTAACAAATGGACAAAGTTTGTAACAAATTTTAATTTACAACTTCAAATCATTTTTTTACAGTGTACACTATAAAAGTGTACAAAATTTGTAACAAATTTACATTTACAACATTGAAAAATCATCTTTTACAGTGTGCACCAGGGGCATTTTTTACATTCATGAGGGCAGTTTTCGTCCCCACCTTAATAATTGTATCTGTGTTGTCTTTAATGTCAAATACTTAAATTTAACCAATTACTTAATACTAATCTAAATGATACGTTTAAAAACCGGAGCTAATAGTGCTGCAATATTACGACAAAAAATTGTTGTCGATTATTGCTCTTGATATTGTAATAATGATTATTAATGCTGATTAATAGAATACATACAAAAACTTTTTTGTGTTTTGTGTCTGTTTTTTTTTTTTTTTCATGACCTGAATCTC
>NW_015663584.1:100670-101217 GCF_001515625.1 Sinocyclocheilus rhinocerous
TTTTTTCAGTGTACCTGAATCTCTTGTGCAGGAGTAAAATCTATTAAATCGCATAGCTGTCTTGGAGAAACAAGATTAATGAGATCTCATTTGCAATTCTTTTCTATGGGAAACTGCCTTGTCGACCAGGAGGACCATTCTGGCTAACTAGCTTTACCAGCAAACAGCATGGTGATACTTGTCAACCAGCTAAATCCATCCTGTCCCTGCAAAATTTCCCAGCAGAGAGAAATAAGCCTCGGATCTGTGTTTTAAATGTGGTTGCCCTTTATAAATCCATTGCCGTTCATACTGCAGGATGATCAGTATCTGCCGCCTCTCACAGTTGAGATGTACGCGGTCACGCTCTGAAGCTCCAGTGCTCAGGTATGTTCTCGGGGTTAATGGTCCTTGTCTCAATTCCTCCCAGCATCCCTCCCTCCTGCGGCGGTGCTCCGATCACATGACCTCTGACACACTGGCTCGACTCCTGCCTCTCACAAATGCGATCATCCTACTGGACATATCGTCTTGTATCTGTCTCCAGATTGTGATTGATATTGAATAT
>NW_015663584.1:101701-111806 GCF_001515625.1 Sinocyclocheilus rhinocerous
TATATATATATATATATATATGGGCTTCACTAGGTTTCGAAACCGAGCCTCTGTTTTCGGCATATTCTTTATTTCTCTGTTCATTTTCATCTATAAAAAAAAAATCAAATCACTAATATCCTGATCTCATTATCGTCCCACTATGTATATATGTTTTTAAAATCCCAAACATTTTGCACTTTTTATCCTCTCTCGCCCGTATTCCACATCCTCCATTATTGATCCCATTACCATCATCCCTTCTTGATTTCCTTCCTTCTCTCTACATTTCTCTCCATTTCTCTCGCTCAAATCCCAAATGTGCTTTATTGGTGCAGCGCTCGTTGTATTGCCAACACATTTCTCATGGTTCAGACGTGGCACTGCATTCAATTTTATATAGAATCTGTCATGCAGAAACATTACAGGACATAAATATTTATTCTTCTGCCCCACATCACTGCTGCCTCAAACTCCATCTGTTCCACACACTTTCTTATTCCTCCCAGATCCTCTCCCTATCTCACCCTCGCTTTATTTTTTGTTTGCTTTTATTTTTCTGAACTCATATTTTACATCTTCTCTGGCTATCTATCTCTCCCACCCATCTGGGCTGAGTTGCCACAGGAGAAAAGGACAGAAACAGCACTTCTGAGCGATTGATCCATGAAAATCAAAGAGCAAAATCACCTCCAATGAAAAAAGAATTCACTTTACAGCGTGCTGGACAACAACAGGCAAAGAGCTGCGGCTTTTTACCTGCTATAGACGGCTTATTTAGAATAAAGACGACAGAATAAAGAGAGAGATAAAACACATGCAGCAAACAAAAAAGCCCTGCCTGAGTTTATTTGTTTTCACAGGATTTGTCACACTTTCTTTGATGGCTTCTTTTATGCTGGATGATAATTCTCTACTTGCAGGATGGTGTTTCATTATTTGCTCTCTGGGAAACATTTATTGCATTTTCATCTGCAGTCATCGCAATACCAGTGGACATGACATGCAGCATGAAGGGTGAATAAAACAGAAAAAAAAAAACATCAAACTTTGGAAACCATAGATGGGTTTCAGCGGTGATGGTTTAGCTCATGAATATTAACTTTACTAGATAGCCTTGATGGACTGTCCATTCATGTAACCTAATTAATATTCATAAGTCAAGCTTTTGTCAGTTAGATTCGTAAATCAGGATTTTTTTTCTTTTTTTCAGATTGTTTTTTTTATATTTCAAATGGTATAGCATTTTAGCTTGTCAGCATGTCCAATATAATTTTAATATTATTTTATAATATTTAATAAAATATATACTATATTATTTTATCATATAAATCTTAAAAATAATAATATATAATATTAATATATTTTTAGACATTTTTCAAGTCAGAAAAATACTTCTGTTAAAAAAAATGTATACATATATATGCATATTATAATATATCATATTTTTATTATGTTATATTATATATAATTTACAGCAAATATTTAAAACAGTAATATATTTAATTATATTAACATATTAAATAGTTGTTTTGTCTTTTTGATTTACCTTTTAATATATTTTTATTTGCAAGAAACAGCTGATGTTTTACACTGACTCCAGGTCACTGAGTCATTCTAATAAAATTATTCTCAAGTTGAATGAGCTTACAAGCCAACTTGGCAGTGAGATGCAATATCAAACAAGCTTTATGTTTAATCAAATGTTTTTTGGCAAAACGCTTTTGTTTGTACATAACTTTATCCATACAAATATCCTAGTTGCATTTCCAAGACATGTTGATCTGGAGTCTGTATTGTTCACAAGTCAAATGTCAACAATTCATGTAAACAATCGTTCTTTTCACTCAAGCATGTGTCATATTTTACAAACTTTATATTTACACTTCCTGGTAGGGGTGTGGGTGATATGGCAAAATATCACAATTTTTCAGGAAGGATTATGATCCACAATCTTATTATAATAATTATTTTTCATGTTGGTTTTTAAGACTATTTTGCAAGTTACTGAGCAGTAAAAACTAGTAGGCCCTGCAGCTAATATAAGTCAAAATTTCTCATGCTTATCGAGGAGATGTAAACAGTCAGAACAAAGAAACAAATGAGAAGCAATAGAACAAATAAATACAAGAGAACAGAGATACAAATGCAAACAGTGCGTTGAATTTTTTTAATTAAGAAATACCACAGATATTGAATAAAGAAATCAAATGTAAAATACAACACTATATGAATGAAATATACATTGATTTTTATTAAAGATACAAAAAAATTTTGGTCAAGAGCAGTGAGTGATTTTCTCTTTTTCTTTTGTTGTTTGATTAACAGGCTGCTGTCACTTTAAGACCGAATACACAGATCCAGTATCATGATCCACATCCGATTTTATTCCAAATGTTAAGACATAACAGAGTGTACATTTTATGTTAGATTTTGCTATCAGTTACACACATTTGGGTTTTATGATACATGTTCTGTTGTTTAATGAATGTCTATTGCTTTAAGTGTCAGGTGTGTTACCATGACGTTGTTTTGTGTCAATGTGAATGACTCTGTGCACCTGCTGTATACTAGTATATATTTCAGCTTGTGGAAAAGCTATTTGTGATCATGGATTTTGATACTTCATGTCACTTCAATCTTTTACCACATGCATTGTTTAAAATGCCATTTTTTTCAGTTTGTAAATTGCAGTTCCTTTAAATACTTTGGACAGTTCAAGAATAATGTACGCAATTTTATATTATTTATTTGGAAGAATTAAAAGCAGAATTAATTTGAAAATTTATTTGAAAGAATTAAAAGCAATTTCATGTCTATCCTTGAATTGTTCCGCTGGTCAAGGTTGATGTGGTATTTAGAAAGTAATTAGTAAATTGTAATGCAATACTTTTTAGAGAGCATAATTAGTGCATTAATCTAATTACGCTGTTGAAGATGTAATTAGTAGTTAGTAATTAATTACTTTTTTAGAGTAACTTGCCCTACACTGGTAGTAGATGTATGCATATTTTCCATTTCATGCTTTCTGATCTTTCTGATCCGATCTACTAAACACTGCCAATTTTCCTCTCACTTCTGTTCATTTTTCCAGTGCAGGAATTTTATAGGTCACTGAATACATGCACAGATCATACGTTTTATTCTTTCTCCGTGCAGGTGCAAAAAGTTCACCAATTTGAAATATGATCAGGCTTCCAAACTATAGCAAATTACAGTCTACGGTGCTGTTTGATAGGAACATTTCCCTCATCACATTGCTTCCCAAAGGAGTTCAGCGCAGCCTCCAGACTTTGCAAAATCCAAATCAGTGTACGCCAACAGTGAGCGCGCCAACCCTCCCTCTGCCTGATGTGACATATGCTGATTATGTAAATGGCGGAGCGGACCACCAGCCACTTGCGTAATTTCTGGAAGTAAATAATCTTTTCCCTCCTTTAAGACCGAACTTTAAATGTTTCAATGTGACAGGCCTGCAATTTATGAGGGCGAAATGCTTGGTGGAAAATGGATGTTTGTGCACGTGCGTATGCGCACGAAAGAGCTCATTTACATTGGTGTAGCAGCGCGAGCGTGCAGCAGTATGTCGGTCGCTCATTTGTGAACGCTGGTGTTTAACTAATGCTTGTAGTGTGCATGTGATTACATCTTCATGCAAATGTTACTGTCTCATCATTGGCATTGGCTTGTGAGAGTATCTGTCTTGTTAAGGCAGCGACACCTGCTCTGTGTACGCGATTAGCGCCTGCAGCCAGTGGCGTTTACAGGCCTTCGGTAATTAAATCGTTTGATCTGCCTCCCTCCATCACAACGTATCACAGCACTGCAAGCGTGATCAATGACTGAGCGGAGAGAACTGGCTGCAAACTGACACGAGCGAGATTGAAGGTAGTGAAAGAGGGCAGGGAGAGGGATGGGGTCAAAGGTCAACAACAACAACAACATATTAATCACTAGTATTTCATTATCAAGTACATACACACACGTACACGTTATACTGTGTGTATATATATACGTTAACTGAAAAAAAACATTAAAAAGCGAAAACATTTCTCATTTTTTTAGTTAAACTTGTAGTACTCATATAACTAAAACTACAAAAATAAATAAATAAAAATGAATAAAAACTAGACATTAAAAAAATAAAACTTACAAAACCGACAAAATTCAATAATTTTAATAAAATAATTCAAAATATTAACAAAAACTATAATAGTATATCAATGATTTCAGTATCAATATTTTTTGTCAGCAGCAATAATGTCTTGAATTATTGTCCTTTGGTAGTTGTTTTCAACAAATATTGACATATGATTAATTTGTAATGAAATTAATTGGAATATTGTGCATTTAATTCAATTTATATATTGTTATTAGTTTACAGTCCTGGATAGGCCTACCTTATGAGTTTGAGACTATTTATTTATTTATTGATAGATCGATTTTTTTTAAATGTAAAAACAATCATTAAATAATTCAATTTGTGAACCAGCAAGGATAATACAACAGCTATAAGTGTTGTCTATTTATTATCTGTATATTATTTTGAGGTGCCCATTCTTTCTCTCTCATCACGTTCAATTCAGACAGCAAGCTCACAGCTCAGATAAAACCATTCATTTTGCTCTGTTGCTGTAGATGCAGCAAACACTGTCATTATAGTCCCAGTATTTTAGTACAGTGTTCTGCCCATGATGGCAAAACACTGCACATCATTGGCTTAACATATTAATAGTATTTCATTATCAAGTTTTTTTTTCCAAAATCAAAATTATCTATCTATCTATCTATCTATCTATCTATCTATCCTTATCTATAAAAGATTAAATATATAAGCAATGTTTAATGGAAAATATAAAAAAAAAATTTCTGACGTCAAAATTAAACTTTTCAATTACATTTAAATATATATAATATTAACAAAAACTATAATAGTATATCAATGATTTCAGTATCAATATTTTTTGTCAGCAGCAATAATGTCTTGAATTATTGTCCTTTGGTAGTTGTTTTCAACAAATATTGACATATGATTAATTTGTAATGAAATTAATTGGAATATTGTGCATTTAATTCAATTTATATATTGTTATTAGTTTACAGTCCTGGATAGGCCTACCTTATGAGTTTGAGACAATTTATTTATTTATTGATTGATCGATTTTTTTAAAATGTAAAAACAATCATTAAATAATTCAATTTGTGAACCAGCAAGGATAATACAACAGCTATAAGTGTTGTCTATTTATTATCTGTATATTATTTTGAGGTGCCCATTCTTTCTCTCTCATCACGTTCAATTCAGACAGCAAGCTCACAGCTCAGATAAAACCATTCATTTTGCTCTGTTGCTGTAGATGCAGCAAACACTGTCATTATAGTCCCAGTATTTTAGTACAGTGTTCTGCCCATGATGGCAAAACACTGCACATCATTGGCTTCCAGTATTTTTCTTAAAAGTATTTCAGCAGTTCTACAGGTGACTTTCTGCAGGGTGTTTATGCAGTATCAAGGACAATCAGGTCAAAGCCTGCCAAAATTAGCCATCCAAGATTAAGTGAAGTGTCTTCTTTGCACAGAACTGTCCAACATTTCCTCAGGATTCTGGTTCACGCCGCCTCGTCTTTCTCCCTCCTCCTCCTCCTCCTCCTGCGCTCAGGCCTCTCGGCTGGCTGACCTTGGGTGGCAGCGGATCAGAGACAGACAGCTAGGTGTAGAGGCTCCATCCATCTTTCAAGCAGCTGCCAGCTTCTCTAAACAGGCCGGGAAACAATCCCTCACTAGGGAGCCTTCCCAAAGCGCCTGGCCCACGTGGCGTAATCGCTCAAATTACTTGAGATCCCTGGACCATGGCTGGACCTTATAGTGAGGGTAAATACACCTCCTGCATATATGGATGGGAATCTAAGGGAGTTTAATGGTTTGGATTCTGAATTCACTGAATGATCTGCTGCTTTTAGTCGATTTGAGGAAGAATGTTTGGATGACAAACTGCTTTCACAAACCTCAGAAGTCTGTTATCAAGTTATAAGAATTATTTCTGATGTCATAACTTTTTGTTCAAACAGTAAACCGTGTGTGTGCGTGTGTGTGTGTGTATTAATATATTTAAATGTAATTAAATTTGACATGTCAGAAAATTGTTTTTATATTTTCCATTAAACACTGCTTATGTATTTTAGATAGATTGGATGGATGGATGGATGGATGGATAGAGATCAATCGATCTCTTTCACTATCTTCAATCTGGAATAGACAGATTTAAAAGGTATATGAAAAGAAGTCATTGTGGTTTCTCAAAAAAAAAAAAAATTTTTTTTTGTTCAATTATCAAATTAAAAATGGGAACATTTATAGGCATTTTAGTGTAAAAAAAATTAAGTATTTATGTTTTGATTTTTATTTATTTAGTACATCTGGCACATTTTATATTGAAATTGTGATCCTTAAAATATAATTTGGTCCTTAAAATTATTACTTATTAAACATAATTAGATATATAAATGTACACTACCGTTCAAAACGACAATAAAAAAATAATAATACTTTTATTCCTTATGGACGCATTAAATTGATCAAAAGTGACAGTAAAGACTTTTGTTCATCAAATAATCCTGAAATACATGTATAATGGTTTCTACAAAAATATGAAGCAGCACAACTGTTTTCAACGTTGATAATAATCAGAAATGTTTCTAGAGCAATAAATCCGTATATTAGAATGATTTCTGGAGGATCATGTGACACTGAAGACTGGAGTAATGATGCTGAAAATTCAGCTTTGATCACAGAAATAAATTACATTCTAGAATATATCCAAATAGAAAACAGCTCTTTTACATTTTAATAATATTTCACAATAGTACAGTTTTTACTGTATTTTTTTATCAAATAAGTGCAGCCTTGGTGAGCAGAAGAGACTTCGAGAAAAACATATTAATAGAGACTGCTTATTTAAATCCAATAAATCTAAACGAAACTTTATGCAGAAGTTTGAATTTAAACTCTAAGAAAAGATTTTTAAATCACAGAAACTATAGCAAGTTACTTGTTAACAAAACAAGCGTGTTCCAATCGTCATGACAACAGTTCTGAAGCCGATTTTGAATTTCATAGCAGTGTTCCATTCACGTTAGTGAAAAAAATGCAGATATTCCAAAACCGTTAACAGAACTGTCCATCATGCAAATCACTCCAGCATTTCTTTACATGAAACCAGTTCTAGATTCCCAGTCCTAGCTGCCTGTTCAACTCATGCATTTACACATTATCCGACGCGCTCACATTACGAGACTTCATTGGTTTTATTTACTTCATTCCCTCAATCCTTTTTATTTATTCGCCTGTTATTCCCAGTTAAGCACTCGACACGCTGTTATCAATTTCTGGATAACATCCATTTGTTTCTTCGGCCTCCTTCCTGTTTGGAGCCCTCATCTGTGGCCTATTGAATGTCTCGTTCTGCGTGTTCCACTAATTTCCTCATCTTTTTTATTCCCCGGTACTTGTCTCTTCCTCCATTTTCGTCGTACACCTCTCTCAGGGAAAAAAATAAAATAAGACATCGCACTCTGAGGCTGTTTGGTCCAATGTGGTAATCAGTTGCAGTGTGAGAGGAAAGTGCTAGCGAGCTATTTGGATCACTCTGCTTAAATCTAAGAGACGTCTGGGCTGCGGAGCATGCCGTTAAAAGTGGATTTGGGGTGCTCTAAAAGCCATAGAGAGAGACATATTTCTTTGAAAATGAAGCACCTCATAAAACCTTCCCGAGCCTGAATGATGACAGAATACAAAACACTCCCAGCAAAGCTTGCCTTTATGGCGACTACAGTGTTGTGGTCTGCATTGTGCTGAAGAAGAGAGTCGTGTACGTGTGTGACTGACATTACAGAGGATCACAGAGCGGAAGAGCAGCACATACACACTGAACAGGCTCTTGAACACAACTGGAGGCAGGGAAGCAGGCTTCTGGACAACTGTTGACTTTAGATAATACAATGTTTTCTGTCTGAGAACCAACAGACGTTTTAAGATGCTGTGTGTCAAATGAATGTCAGTAGAGAGATAAAAATCAGACAAAATTATTATAACGTGGTAGCTGTATTATATATAGTGCACATGTTTTTTTGACTACTTTTATTATACTTTTTGTTCAATATATATATATATATATATTGAACAGTCTATTAAATAATGAATCTTTATGGTTCCCTATGTTAAGTTAATGTCAATAAAGAGATAAATAACAGACAAAAATTATATGTAGTAGCTGTCAACGTCCACTTAAATTGAGAAAAAAATTTCAAAAGATATTTTGGGATGAAAAATTAAAATTCTGTATGATCGAACATTCGTAAAGCTGATGTGAGCAAATATTTTAGAGATTTTACTGAATATTTTTATGACATTTTGGTCATAAAAATCTATCGTATGACTTTAAAAGTCTTAATAATATAATGTATATAATATAATATAATTTTGTTTACGTAACATGTATGTATACTGTGTGTATTTATTATGTATATATAAATACAAACAGTATATATTTAGAAAATATTTACATGTATATAAATTTATATTCTTATATTTTATATTATATATAAATATTTTAAAATATATATTTATTTTAAATATATACATTCATGTGTTTGTATTGATATATACATAATAAATATACACAGTATACACGCATATGTTATGTAAACAAAAACGTTTATTTTGGATGTGATTAATTGCGATTAATCGTTTGACAGCACTAGTTTCTACAGAATCGACTGGATTTTCGCAGAGCAATGGTAAATGTGATTCACTATGAGCTCAGTTCACAGATTTGATTTAATCACAATGGTTAACAGCTCACAGGAAGAGATTATCAGTAAATAATAAGTTGGATTAGTTGGCTTTGGTCCCGATACATTGCAACTGCATGGAAAAGGACAACCAGCAAAGTCTTCACAATATGTTTTTGTGTTCCAATAAAGAAAGAAATTCTTACAGGTTTGGAACAGCACGAGTGAAGACAGAATTTCCAAATTTGGAAGAACTATTCCTTTAACGTCTGCTTTTATTTTATATGTAGGTATAGAACACCCAATCGTGTGAATGGCAGCACACTGAAGCCACTAATGAAAAAAGCTCTAGGGCAGAAAAAAGCCCCTTGGACAAAATCCCCTCGCTTTTAAATGCTCTCTGCCATATGTTCCTTCTCTCAGCCCCAACACTCGTCCCACACACTGGGAATTCACAACACGGTAACACCCTAAAACAATGAAGAAGACCAGCAACATGTCATATAAACATCAACCATTACCACTAATAAAACTTTTATAACAAGAAAGTGAAATTCACGCACTCTCATAATATTGCTAACCAGAATCTCTGGGGTCTCATGGCAAAACGCCAACCTTTTTTGATTTGTTTGGGCATTTTGAGCTAGTCAGGAGCCCTGCCATGACCAAAAAACATTAGCATTTTGTGCTGAGGGGGAGAATAGGCAGTTAAATAAACAAATGCTAACGCAGACAGGCTCTGCAGATAGTCAAGGAGATAAAAGAGCAAGACGTGATAGCAGCAAGGACGTTCAACAGCCCCATCCTCCCAGACAGAGCTTCCTTACAGGGAGGTGATGAGGTCTTTCATCTTTCCCGGACTCCCCCCCGGGATAACATCACCCAACTATTGTGTCTCCGTTTATAACCTTCTCTCTTACAGACAAACCCATCTCTCTCTCTCTCTCTGTCTGTCTGTCTGACTTACCTACACATCTTTCTGACACTCTTTACACTACACTTCAAATGATGAAGAATTAGCTACAAAATATCACAGCTGAGACCCATTTGTCCCCTCAATTTCACGTTAAAGCTGGTTCACACTGGCCCACCAAACACCAATAGGGTTACTGACCTAACAAAAGTCAACCACTGGACATCAAAAAGTGACAGTAAAAATTTTCAGAATGTTGTAAAAGATTTCTATTTAAAAGAAACGCTGTTCTTTTGAACTTTCTATTCATCAAAGATCCTGAAAACAATGTATCACAGAGTTCACAGAAATATTAAGCAGCACAACTGTTTTCAACATTGATAATAATAATAATAATGTTTCTTGAGCACCAAATCAGCATATT
>NW_015663584.1:113201-116131 GCF_001515625.1 Sinocyclocheilus rhinocerous
AATATATATATATATATATATTGAACAGTCTATTAAATAATGAATCTTTATGGTTCCCTATGTTAAGTTAATGTCAATAAAGAGATAAATAACAGACAAAAATTATATGTAGTAGCTGTCAACGTCCACTTAAATTGAGAAAAAAATTTCAAAAGATATTTTGGGATGAAAAATTAAAATTCTGTATGATCGAACATTCGTAAAGCTGATGTGAACAAATATTTTAGAGATTTTACTGAATATTTTTATGACATTTTGGTCATAAAAATCTATCGTATGACTTTAAAAGTCTTAATAATATAATGTATATAATATAATATAATTTTGTTTACGTAACATGTATGTATACTGTGTGTATTTATTATGTATATATAAATACAAACAGTATATATTTAGAAAATATTTACATGTATATAAATTTATATTCTTATATTTTATATTATATATAAATATTTTAAAATATATATTTATTTTAAATATATACATTCATGTGTTTGTATTGATATATACATAATAAATATACACAGTATACACGCATATGTTATGTAAACAAAAACGTTTATTTTGGATGTGATTAATTGCGATTAATCGTTTGACAGCACTAGTTTCTACAGAATCGACTGGATTTTCGCAGAGCAATGGTAAATGTGATTCACTATGAGCTCAGTTCACAGATTTGATTTAATCACAATGGTTAACAGCTCACAGGAAGAGATTATCAGTAAATAATAAGTTGGATTAGTTGGCTTTGGTCCCGATACATTGCAACTGCATGGAAAAGGACAACCAGCAAAGTCTTCACAATATGTTTTTGTGTTCCAATAAAGAAAGAAATTCTTACAGGTTTGGAACAGCACGAGTGAAGACAGAATTTCCAAATTTGGAAGAACTATTCCTTTAACGTCTGCTTTTATTTTATATGTAGGTATAGAACACCCAATCGTGTGAATGGCAGCACACTGAAGCCACTAATGAAAAAAGCTCTAGGGCAGAAAAAAGCCCCTTGGACAAAATCCCCTCGCTTTTAAATGCTCTCTGCCATATGTTCCTTCTCTCAGCCCCAACACTCGTCCCACACACTGGGAATTCACAACACGGTAACACCCTAAAACAATGAAGAAGACCAGCAACATGTCATATAAACATCAACCATTACCACTAATAAAACTTTTATAACAAGAAAGTGAAATTCACGCACTCTCATAATATTGCTAACCAGAATCTCTGGGGTCTCATGGCAAAACGCCAACCTTTTTTGATTTGTTTGGGCATTTTGAGCTAGTCAGGAGCCCTGCCATGACCAAAAAACATTAGCATTTTGTGCTGAGGGGGAGAATAGGCAGTTAAATAAACAAATGCTAACGCAGACAGGCTCTGCAGATAGTCAAGGAGATAAAAGAGCAAGACGTGATAGCAGCAAGGACGTTCAACAGCCCCATCCTCCCAGACAGAGCTTCCTTACAGGGAGGTGATGAGGTCTTTCATCTTTCCCGGACTCCCCCCCGGGATAACATCACCCAACTATTGTGTCTCCGTTTATAACCTTCTCTCTTACAGACAAACCCATCTCTCTCTCTCTCTCTGTCTGTCTGTCTGACTTACCTACACATCTTTCTGACACTCTTTACACTACACTTCAAATGATGAAGAATTAGCTACAAAATATCACAGCTGAGACCCATTTGTCCCCTCAATTTCACG
This sequence comes from Sinocyclocheilus rhinocerous, assembly GCF_001515625.1. Classification (NCBI taxonomy): domain Eukaryota; kingdom Metazoa; phylum Chordata; class Actinopteri; order Cypriniformes; family Cyprinidae; genus Sinocyclocheilus; species Sinocyclocheilus rhinocerous. Next base: position 114,903 of record NW_015663584.1, read on the forward strand.
TTAAAGCTGGTTCACACTGGCCCACCAAACACCAATAGGGTTACTGACCTAACAAAAGTCAACCACTGGACATCAAAAAGTGACAGTAAAAATTTTCAGAATGTTGTAAAAGATTTCTATTTAAAAGAAACGCTGTTCGTTTATTTTGGATGTGATTAATTGCGATTAATCGTTTGACAACACTAAATATAATATAATATAATATAATATGCACAAGCAATTGTTTTTTGGTACTTTGTCCTTTTTGTTTGTTCCACAGACAGCAAATGGTTTTGGAACGACATAAGGGTGGGTGAGTAGATAATGACAGATTTTACATTTTTGCTGAAGTATTCCTTTAAGTAATGTCTCAAATTTTGCAAATCATTCCCAAGGCCAAAAATGTTGACTACTCTAGTGGTCTTGAAGATTACAGCATGGTCTGAATGCATGTGTGTCTGATCCAGACAGCGGTCCATCTCCATTTGGCACTGTATACGCTGGATTGAGTACAGACGGCAGCGGCTCTTTGAGGGGAAACTCTTTCCAAGGGACCTGAGAGACCCCGCATCTGTGACGGCGTCCGCATGCGGGGCACGTGTGCGAATGCAGATGGTGGAAGACGTGGAGATGGCAGCTGCAGTCGATGAGCAGCGCTGGGATGATGAAGTGGGCAGGGCAGGTAGAGGGGGTTGCTTGCTCACCTATAAAAACCGCAGTCCTCGCGGGAGCTGAGTCAGCGTTCAGTATGGCGTTCAGCAGAGCTGCATGCGTAATTCCACCAAAGACCCATTTGTTTAGGTGTCTCTGCACCCCTGCATGGAAATAACTCAAAGAAGCTCCAGTGGGGTGTGGATGCACAAAAAAAGACATTGGAACGGACGGCTTGAGCTCATCCGAGGCCTACTTATCAAACTAGCATTGTGAGGCATCCAAACGTGCACTGTAAAAACAATTCTGTAAAATTTACAGCAGCTGTGGTTGCCGGAATTTTACCGTAAAAAGAATGGTAGCGACGTTTTAGGTTTTACGGTTTTAACTTAAATTTAGTTAAATACCGTAATTTAATTAACTGATATGATGTTAATATACCTACCTATTGAAGAACTTAAATCTGTTTTGTACCTTTGTAATACACTGATAACCACCAAATGCAGGTGGTGATGAGAAAGTCACATGATGAACCAAAGCCCATCACAAGCAGCTTTTAAATAATAACGTATATAGTGCACAGTGTCATTCACACAAAC
>NW_015663584.1:116152-127037 GCF_001515625.1 Sinocyclocheilus rhinocerous
AACATCAAATTTGAAATGTAACACAGGGAATTCTGGGAATCTCAATTTACGGTTATTCACTGTAAATTGTACAGTCTTTTTCACTTCCAAAAACATGTAATGTCCAATACAGTTTTTCACCGTATATAGTAGGGGAATTTACCGTTAACCATTTAACAGGTTTTTACTGTAGCATTTTTACAGTCTTTTACTGTTAAATTCACGGTCATTTTTGAATGAAGTGTGGACTGAGAATGCCTAAAACATTCAATTCAGTTCCTGAATTTGATTTGAGGTTTGCGGCATGCAGAATTGGATTTCAAATGTATGCATCTAATAGTGAAATGGATTTCAATTCATTCAAACTGCCTGAAGCGCTGTTTTTAAAACATGTATTTCCATATATAAATAAATGCATGTTTATATTTCTTTTTGCAATTCATTCAATCCTTTTAATCGAATATGCATGATTTCTTTCAAAAGAGACTTCTTTTAAATATATAAGAATTAAATATATATATATAATTTTATAACTGCATAAATTGTATTATTTAGCATTTAATTTTTTATATTGCATATTTTATTTAATTATTCTTAATTGAACTCAAAACCCATTTTATGGACGATTGTGGAAGAATAATGCTCTAATTTACTGCACAATCTTGAAAATGTAAAGAGTGAAGCAAACATTATTCATGCTTTGTGTTGGACAAATGAAATTCCACCGTTGCGTGACTTGAATTTCATTGCAATGCAATTTAATAAATTCCTCTTCCTGCCATTCCAATTCAAATTCCAATTCGACATCCTGTGGATTAATTTCCAGACTCACGAATCAAAAGGTAATCAATTCTTAAATTGTGAATTTCGCCCAACCCTGCAGCAAACGTGCACATCTTGGCATTAACGCAAATCCTGGAATGGCCATCGCCGCGCTGAGTCATCATGTTTGTCACAGTGAAGAGCGATCAGAAGACGGCCCTGATCACCTTGCACGAGTTCCTCAGAGGCGCAGATGATTGCTTAATGTGCTGTGCTGCTGCCATTAAGCTGCTGCTTTCAAGATATGTACAGATGCTCTCTAAACCTCCAAGTAATCAGATGAGGACTGTGTAAGATGGCACGGGGAGCAGTATACAAATGATCACGCAGGATGGAGCGAATACAAAAGCGCAGACAGAGACCGTAATTAGGACAGCTCCCCTGGCGGTATAGAGGTGTATGTGTGTTACTCCTTTGTTTGATTTCGCACTGCATGTTTCAAAATCACATTTACTGTGCTTACATGCACATATTTTGTTTTATTTGCATTAAATTAACTGAGTCTGCACATGCTAAATGTACCGTTTATATTAGGGTGACCATACGTGCCATTTTCCCAGGACGCGTCCTGGCCAGGATTTCTATATTGCCTAAAATATCTAGGTTTTGGCTTTGTTTGCGTGTGCAGACCGATGACATCAAAGTACCATACAGACGGTTATGCTCTCGAGGTACTTTGATGTCAAACACTGATCGGTCTGAGCCGCACTGCTTTTAAGTCGAACACACCTAATATGTACGCGTAATTGCATCGCTTTGACTGTAGATCCCACCTTCTCACACGCCATGATTGGTCCATTATGTACAATGCTTGCATGTTATTGGTCAAACTACTTTTCGATCATTACCTTCAGCAAGCACGAAAACAGGAAAACAAAGCCAAAACAAACCCTGAAAACAAAGCCAAAACAAATCCTGGCCAGGACGCGTCCTGGGAAAATGGCACGTATGGTCACCCTAGTTTATATGAAATCTAAACCAAGAGGCCAAGGTTTGACTGGTTAGTAGGCCCCTGCTGGTAGATGCTGAAACTGCACTATTCTGCAGTCAAAGTGCTGGTTAGTCAATTTATGGACATTGGGTATGTATCTGGCCAGCAACATTAAAATTAAGAATTATAAAAAATAAAGTTGATGTTGTCCCTTTTTGATGAAATGGACTTACTCTCAGGTTATGATATAAAAAGTAATTTATTTTAATTGTATGTATTAAAATATTGCAAAATGTTAACATTTTAAATAACAATAATAATAATAATTATTATTATTATTATTAGTAGTAGTAGTAGTAGTAGTAGTAGTAGTAATCTAATATGTGCCAGCCTCTCACTTGAAATAACTAAATAATTTTAAGAAATGGATTTATTCTCAGATTATATAATTTCATTATATTTGTAATTACAAAATCATTATTTTAAAATTATTTTCAATTATACAGAAGTTAAAAAAATTAATTATATTCATGATCTTATATGTGCCGGCCTCACATATAAATAAATTAATTAATTAGTTAATTTCATGAAAATACTTACTTTAAGATTATGATTTTAAAATAATTATTTAAAAAAATTTTATATTATATAAAAATAAAAAAAATGTAACTATGTTAGTAATCTAATATGTGCCAACCTCTCACTTTAAACTATTTATTTAACTTTTTATGAAATGCACTTACTCTCAGATTATGATATTAATTATTATTTTATATAAAAATGTAAATAATGTAATTATATTTGTAATTTAATATGTGCAGGCCTCTTACTTTAAATAAATAAATTATTTATTTAAATAAAACTATTGAAATGGACTAACTCTCAGATTATAATATAAAAATTATTATTTTAAAATTATTTTATGTTGTGTACAAATGTAAAAAATTTAATTATATTTGTAATGTAATATGTGCCAGCCTCCCACTTTGAATAAACAAATAAATAAATACATACTGTACATGCATGCATACATACATTTCTTTTATGTTTCAAATGCTTGGTGTAGCATTACTGAGGATGGTAATTCTGTTGTTATAAAAATAAAAATACAGATTGTTCACATAAACAACAAGCCACTCATGAAGAATTGCAAAGCTGAATGTCCTTGATTTCAACACTTTTTAATGAACTCACTGTTGGGGGGGATAAAGTTATAAAGTCTGGTCAGGGCACAAACCCAAAAGTTAACCTTTCAACACTCTTAAAATGAGGAAAAAAAGTCATTAAAAGTTTAATGCTATTAAATCATTTAAAACTATAGACTGTTTCCATAGTTTTCCCAGGCACAGAAAAGTAGCAGTAATTGAATAATCAAGCAGCTACTGCTTCACTTCCGTTTATGTATTCAATAGAACTCGCCGTATACTTGCAAATTCAATCTCTCCTGTCCCACCATGCACGTCTACAAACATATAGTCTTGTTTTTCTTATCTTCTGCACATTCTGAACAGCTGCTATAATGCATCTTGGTCGAGACAAATGAATAGACTTTTTTATTTTATTCTTATAGGCCATGCACCGATAGACAGCTGGACGAGAGAGAGAGCGAGGGAGGAGGAATATATGAACCTTGTTTTGTTTTTGTTTTTTTTGCTTTCCTTTGAGTTATTTGTGCAGGAGCTGTGCTGCAAACATTTGCCGACTGAAGTGATGTAGTCAGCAAGAACAAAGCAGCGCTGTGACTCACTAATATTAGACCATTCTGCCCCTCTGTTACTTCAGAATCACCTGCACTGCATCCCAGTGCGAGCATATGGAACGTCTTAAAGGAATAGTTCACCCAAAACAAGAAAATCACCTACTCACCCTCATGTCGTTCTGAATCTGGAGGATCTTCTTTCTTCAGTGCAACACAAAGACATCAGAATGTCCCAGCTGCTCTTTTCCATGTAATGAAACCTGTCAGTGATCAGTTAAGAAGCACATGAAATGTTTTGACAAGCATGTTTCAGTTCCTGTGTTTATCCCTAGGTCTATGACACCTGGAGAGAGCTAGTATTCATATTCATCATCATGGCAGTTGCTCAATTGGCACATGTAGCCCAGGAAGTACGCAACCAGGATACTGCCATCTTGGAATTTATGATCCAATCACCTGAGCCATGAATGTCATGTGATATGATCATTATATTATATTATATACGTTTTTGCAGAAATAAATTAAAGTGTAAAAATAATATATATATATACACACACATATATATACACATACATACATATATACACATACATGCAAGTGTTAAAATGATTAATGCATTTAACGCACTTGCCCTGTCACAGACCTATATTGGTCACCTGACATTTCATACAGCTGATTGATAACAAATATGAGGCAGGGCACCAACTCACTGTGTGATGGAGCATAGAGAACGTGGTTAGAATGTCCCTAAATGTAATGTGGGGCAAAAATGCCCACTTTTAGTTTTTGTCTCATATTTACATCATCAATATCACACGAGCAATAAGTGCAATATCACACGAGTGCAAATGTGATACTGATCTTATACAACAGTTCAGTAATGCCGAGTTCACACTGCACGATTTTAGCCCGATTTTTCACTCGCCGACAGGTTTTTAATAGATATATGAACAATTATATCATACCGAAAAAAGCACAAACATTTGCATTTCATTTCATTAAAGAAATAATTTCATATTTCCATAGTAACAATAATAAAATTAATAAAATAAATTATTAAAGGTATAGTTCACCCACACAAAAATGACAATTGTGTCATCATTTACCAAAAGAGTATATTCATTATAATAGCGTTAGCCGCGCTTATGCTAACGATTAACTACGTATACGCTAGTCCAAAAGAGTATATGTAATAATTTTTATCAAACAAATTTTTATTTCTTGCTGAAGCTACTTTTTGTAATGTCTGTTTGATGCTTTGTGCGATTAATTTGCGATTAATTATATTAACTAATCACCACATCATGTAATTAGATTTATGTAATTAGATGTAATTAAAAATAAATGATGTTATTAATTAGAAATGTTAATCGCTTACCAGCCCTAATATATATATATATATATATTAAAAATTCCAAATAAATAGATTATGATCCACAAATAAATCTAAAGAGATTAACAAAAACGAAACTGTCACGGTTCACTACTGTGAGGAGCACGGAGATGAAGGAGCGAGGAGACGAGGAGTGGAATTAAAACATAACGATTTTAAGCACCTCCAGGGAACAAGGAAAACACATGTAGCAAAGGTAGACATATACAGACATTCACAATACCGGACGAGCGAAAACAGAACGGGCTAGAACTCAGATAGGGCAGATAACGAGGGGCAGACAGGTGAGGAGGATAACTAATAACAAGGAACACCTGGAACTAATAAAACTAAATGAGGACAGGAACAGGAAGGACCAAATAAGGGCAAGGAAGGCACATGGGGAGCAAAACACACAGACACGGAACAGAGTCTGACATTAACGTTAACAAATAAATAGAATGAGATCCACTAATAAATCTTAGAGTTTCACAAACATGAATCGCGTCCTGTACATTTGTAGATTTATTTGTGGATCACGAGTTTTAGTACTGCCCTCAATTTATGGCTATGAAACACATGCGTATGCTAAATTATGCATGATAGACCAGCCTTTATATATTAATCTCTGCACTGTTATGTGCTTCTGTGTTTTGGCCAGTGTTAAAATCTCCGAGCATATGCAGATGCATTAGGAGCAGATGGTGAAATGGAGGCACTTGATACAGTATCTTGTACGAAGAGCAATACAAAGAGAGCAGACAGAACCCAAATTACACAGCCGATACCACGCATTTGTTCTGGAACGAGCCAGAATCCATGAGCTGCTGTGTGAAGTTCCAGTTGTTGGAGCCAAGATAAGACTTTACATACCAATGAAACTACTGGAGTGTCACTGGTCTTAAAGGGACAGTTCACCCGAAAATTAACATTCTGTCATCATTTGCTCCCCTCCTGTCGTTACGAACCTCAGGGGCGTTTCCTCTGAGGAGGCAAGGGAGGCAGTGTCTCCTCAAAATATTAGATGAGAGAAAAAAAATTGTAGTATAAAACAGCGACACCAGCAGGTAAAGTTACAGCGGGAGTCCGTGTCTCTCTCGCCTCCCCTGAGCCCATTGAGTTTTAACAGACCCCCTAAAGCACCAAACTCGGTCTTGGAGTGCTGGTGTCCTAAACTCTGCAGTTTGGTGACCCCTGCCCTAAAGCGTGCGGTGGCTTTGGTAGGGGGTAATTGACAATGAATGGGGGAAAGTCACTTGAGAGGAGGCAATGCCTCCACCGTGATATGATTGGATATGACTGCTTATGTTCTACTGTGATTGGTTCAATAAATCCCGCCTCTTGTGTTCTTGCGCTTTCCGGGTTTGCAAATGATTTGATGACTGATCATCCAATAAGTTTGCAAATAAAATATATTGTTTAAATTGTTACTGCCCCTGAGCCCATTGAGTTTTAACAGACCCCCTAAAGCACCAAACTCAGTCTTGGAGTGCTGGTGTCCTAAACTCTGCAGTTTGGTGACCCCTGCCCTAAAGCGTGCGGTGGCTTTGGTAGGGGGTAATTGACAATGAATGGGGGAAAGTCACTTGAGAGGAGGCAATGCCTCCACCGTGATATGATTGGATATGACTGCTTATGTTCTACTGTGATTGGTTCAATAAATCCCGCCTCTTGTGTTCTTGCGCTTTCCGGGTTTGCAAATGATTTGATGACTGATCATCCAATAAGTTTGCAAATAAAATATATTGTTTAAATTGTTACTGCCTTGAGTTATTGTTTAGGAATGAATGTAAAATGCTTAAAAACACTAACTTGATGAGATTCATACTTGGCTTAAAATAGAATAAATAGAACATTGATTACATTTTACAATGTAAAAATATAAAAATATTTTTTTTTTAAATATTTTTTTCTGATAGTGTAAGTAATGTATATTTAACAAAGAAAATTTGTCTGGAACATGAATTTACGTTTGATTAAAAAAAAAAAAAAAAAACTTCTCATTTCAGAACACCACTGCTATTATTTATTGTGGAAAAAATACAATAATAAGAGTTCATAGTGACCAAACTTGAAACTCCAAAAGGATCATAACGCAAATAATTAAGTAATTAAAAAGTGATTAAAAGTAATAAAAAGTCATTATAATTATAAAAAAAATAATCATTATTATTACAATACTACTACTAATACTAATACTACTACTACTAATAATAATAACAATATTTATTACATTTAATAAATAATAATAATAAAAAGTTTTCCATAAGACTTTTCTTTATTTATTGTCTATTATATTCCAAGTCTTCTGAAGAAATACTACCATTCAAAAGGTGTGGTTGAAAAATCTCTTCTGCTCACCAAGGCTTCATTTATTTGATAAAAATACAGAAATAAAAAAACAGCAAATATTGTGTAATATTATTACAATGTAAAAGAACTGTTTTCTATGTGAATATCTGTTCAAATGTAATTTATTCCTGTAATCAAAGCTGTATTTTCAGCATCATTACTCCAGTCTTCAGTGTCACATGATCTACAGAAATCATTCTAATATGCTGATTTGCTGCTCCAGAAACATTTCTGATTATTATCAATGTTGAAATCAGTTGAGCTGCCAAATATTTTTGTGGAAACCATAATACATTTCGAGATGATTTGATTAATAGAAAGTTCAAAAGAACAGCATTTATGTGAAATCTTTAGTAACATTATAAATGTCTTTATTGCCACTTTTGATCAATTTAATGTGTTCTTGCTGAAGGAAAGTACTAATTTCTTAAACAATAATAATAATAATAATAATAGTACAAGACAGTACATGATTCATAAGACCAAATTTTAGACCAAACCTACAATGTTTTATATTCCTACAGTGTTCGAACTATACCGTGGACTTTGGGGGAGCCCACTTTTATTTTTATAACGGGGGGGGGGGGGCAAGATCAACAAAGAGTTGGTCTCTTAGGCACACTATAAAGTGTGATACAAGCCATAGATCAGGTTTAATTGTGTACTGTTTATTTGAAGAAGTGATTAGGATTCATTTAAACCATAGGTTAGACATTCAAAGGCAACCCTCAAAACAGGACTTACAATGACTTACAAAGATACATAACTCGCTTTATGCAAGCACTATATAGGATAAATCACTATACAGGATTTACCCTATTATACTTTATCGACACGAATTGATAGGTGAATCAACAAACACCCAAATAGTATATAAACAAAGCATCAAGCTGTCTTTAGCCCTATTCGCACAGGATTAGTATTATTTTGGGGACCTTGTGTGATTTTGAAATTACCCGGAAACTAATTTGTGTGATTTTTGAAATTACTCGGTGTTCGACGAAATATGGTAGGTCTTTTGCGGGGGAATTTTTACTTTACAAATTACAGACATGGCCGATTCGCACGGGATTAAGATCACAGACAACCTACGCAATTATTACAAATGACTGGAGGTCACCAGGTAATACTAATCCCGTGCGAATAGGGCTATTGAATTGAGTTCACATGAACAACGGTTAAAGTTACTCGTCGTCAGGCTACCCTAGCTCCCCCGTAGTTCGCACCCTGTATTCCTAACTTCCTAAAAGAAAAACAAAAGAAAAACCATAGTCGCCACAAGGTCCTCAACAATCGGACACAGAGAAGGAATAAGAGTGACTGCCAACATTCCTTTATACTAATTAAAACTAAGGACTCCAGGTGCTGGCTGCAATCAACATAACGAAGAGCCAGGCGGCATGTTTGTGTTGGTGGTTTGCCTTGATTAAAGTCTTCATCCATTCTGCTTAGGAATCTCAAGCATATTGAATAATGATTCAGGTTGAATTATAGAATGTATGATGAAAAAGCTGTTGAGATTTGAGAGGCCACTTTAGAAACACAACAGCAGCTTAATGTGTCTGCATCCACAGTGTCTGTTATCAAATCTAGTCAGACGCCTATGTTTTAATGTCCTTGTGATGCAAAGGCTGGCTAATACTTGGGCAGCATCAGATGTATATTTCACAAAAAAACTGCAACAAGCTCAAACAAAGAGAGAGAAGCAATAAATGTAATTAAATGTCAAAGATATTGATGAAAAGTCTAATTAAAGGTTGCCAATATCAATAGCTGTGTGTACCTTGTGTGTGTTTAATTAAAATGTAAAGATAAAAATAATTAAATAAAAATTTTAAAATTAATATTAACATTTAATTAAAAAGTAAAAAAATATTTACATTAAGTCTATTCATTTTTGCTATCATTAATAACATTAATAATTTTTATACATTTCTTTGGAATGACTTACATGTAGCACATATATATGTATAATATAAAAAAAGTGTTTAATCAGATGTGTGTGTGTGTGTGTGTGTGTGTGTGTGTGTGTGTGTGTGTGTGTCTATATAAAAAATAGAGAGATAAAATATCAGTACTCCCTAATTCCTCGATCTTCTCTATCATTCTCTGGGTGTGATTCAGGTTTTGTCTGGATGAGCGTAAGGCCCTTGAGCGAGACCGTGGCTTTGTGAAGCTGCAGTCTCGTCTAATAAGATATGAGACCCAGAGCACATGCTGTAAGGAGCCCTGCCCTGTGCCATTCGCCCTCAGTCCTGCACCCTCCCCAGCTGTGCTGTCTGAACCGTGTGTGAGTGTGTGTGTGTGTGTTTGAGTGTGTGTGTGTTTGAGTGAGTGTGTGTGTGTGTGTTTGAGTGAGTGTGTGTGTGTGTCAATATATAAAATACAGTGTTTAATTATTAATAATAATATTAATTAATATTATTTCTTATACTTGATATGTGTATGCATATGTAAAATATAGAAAAAAAAGTTCTTAATTAGAATTTAAATTAATAATTAATTTAAAAGGTACTATTAATAATAATATTTCTTATACCCACCGACCTTCACACACACACACACACACTTATAATAAAAAATAATATTAATTAGTATTTCTATTAATATTCCATTTTAATTAAGAGTTAAAAACCTAATAAATAAGAAATCAAAACCTAATAATTAAACATTAATATTATTATATTATATATAATAACAGTATTAGCTATATGATGATGATAATATTAATGCTGTAGGCTCTGATAGTCTCTGAGGTGCATAAACAGCATTTCTGCCTGATATCAGTGTGTGTGTGTGTGTGTGTGTGTGTTTAGGGCCCCCTAGAGATTCACCACTGACTGACCTTAAATAACAACACAGTTCAAATGTTAAATCATTTTATTACAAATATCCATAAGCTTTCCATTTACTAAACAATCATTGTACATATAGGCATAAAAATATATACATGTATAAAATATACAAAATCATGAAAGCGTTAACAAAAGTAGGTGAGTTCTCATATTGTTAAATTTCAGTAGCTGCAACTTTTACAAAGCAGTATATGCGAGGACACAGAGCCTGCATTTATACCCGTTTCAAACAACATGGTGCGACAGGGAAAATCATTTCAGCAGGGTTTTGGAAGACAAAAGTCCAAATAAGTTAATGTTTCAAAGAAACTCTTTTCCTGAGCACATGGGACTCGGTAAAACGCCCGCAGGATCAGAATTTGCAGCAGTATCCACAGCCTTTGTTGCGGCAGCAGTTGCAGCAGTATCTGCACAGGGACAGATGGCTTTGCCGTTTCACCCTGAAGAATGCCTATTGGGGAACAAGAAATTACATTTTATTTAGGGCCTCCTAAAAACATTCAAATAAAATTTGAACAACAACAACAAAATATTAATTAAATCCATTGATTATTAATAGTATTAATTAATATGAATTTTTATAGATTTTTAGAATGAGCCACATGTAGAATATATAAAGTGTTTGATTAAATAAAAAGGTAAAAATAAAACAATAATTACAAATAATTAATTATAAAAATGATAATAAATAATTAATAATAAATAATTGTATTACATTTAAATAATAAAAAATAAAAAGTGTTTAATTACATATACATTTTAAAATAAAAAATAAAAAAAATGTATAATAATTAAATCTATTAAGTATGTGTGTAGTACGTGTGTAATTAAATTACATTTTAAAAAATCACACACACACACACACACACACACAT
>NW_015663584.1:127331-131463 GCF_001515625.1 Sinocyclocheilus rhinocerous
TGTTGCATTTGGGTGTATTGTATTACAAATTCTTTTCTGTACATTTCATTTTGATGTTTAATAGTATGAAATACACCATTGTACTCTTAAGTACAATGGTCCTAAATAAATGTTTACTGTAATTTAGGCAACTCATTGGACATAATTACACTGAAATATACTATCAAGATGATGGACTGATTGTGAGCAGAAATCCAAATTTAAAGGTAACTTAAATTTTACTGTAATTTAACAATAACTATGATCAGAACAGCATACTAGCATATGTCCCATACTATTCCTGCAGTATATAGCACATATATACAGTCAAACCAAAATTTATTCAGACACCTTCAACATTTCACACATTATCACAGTTTATTCGCTATAGTCCTTCAGAACAAATTCATCTTGATAATGTCAGATAGCACTTAAGCAAAACATGGTCAGGTCAATGTGTCTAAATAATTTTTGGTCCTACATTTTTATCGATTTTACTGGTAGTCCACTGTATGAAGAATTTTTGGGTATAATATGTCACAGTTTACTTTATTTTGCTATCCTCACTTACACAAATGAACTATAGTGTCCTACACCCACTAGTAAAATAATATTAAAAAATTATATCTGGTGTCTGAATCATTTTTGGTTTGACCGTATATATATATATATATATATGTGTGTGTGTGTGTGTGTGTGTGTGTGTGTGTGTATGTATAATAATAAAAAATAGAAGAGTGTTTAATTAAATTACATTTTAAAAAAACAATCTAAAATAAACAAATCTGAGCTGGATACATACCAGGGGATTTGTTTGTTCCTGTGGTGTTTCTGTCAGTGGTGTATCACTCTCCACATGATGCTCATCTTCAGTCTGCTGATGAAATACAGAAGGCAAGACTTTAAAATAGGTGGTATGTTTTTTATTTAGTCATTAGTGACATTATATAATGCTAAACAGATCACGTCAAAATATATTGCAGTTTCATGCAAATATAACGCAATGAATAAATAATATTACTGGTGCTTCTGACTTCTGAGTGTAAATGTTCAGCGCAGACGCTCACCTGTGTGAAGGGACCGGCTGCGGTCTGGAGGATGCAGACGCATGCGATGACGACTGCAGCAGCGAGAGCCACACGAGCCAACTTCATTTTCACTTCTGCAACGCTGACGGTAGTCCTTCTCTTGAGGAGCTGATGTAGAGGATGATATCTGCTGAAGTGATTCCTCTGTTGCTCTTTTAGGTTTACTCTTTCTTCTGCTCATGCTCTGATATTTATATTGAGCTCAGAGAGCGTCGTTTTCCCCCTTTGACCTGCGTGACTCTTCCCATCAGCTCTTACTCAACTCTGGAAACTCTCAACAGCTTCACATGTGGAAATTACGTCAAATGTCCAGCATGGAGATGAATGAATGAATGAATGAGTGAATCAATCAATCAATCAATCAATCAAAGAAAGAATTAGTTTTGATTACCAATAAGCATTGCACTAATAAAACGATTCCCATGTTAGTTTACCTGAACTCTGTAGCAAAAGAAAGAGCCCCGATACTGATAAAATATCAGTTTTAAATGAAATATTGGCAAAAGTTATGTTTCTAATGACATTATATTTTCCTTCTACTCCTAAATCAATAGAATCCATTGGCTGTCCATTAAAGTATAATATACAGCAAGACCTTTAAAAACAAACAAACAAAATGAACATCAATGCCATCAGTCTTCAGTTCTCTGTTTTCTTATCATATAGATTGATATTTTTGCTTTCCCAGAAGAAATTATATGCTTTTTCATTATATAACACCCCCCACCCCCCCCCAAAAAAAGTATATATATATATATATGTGCGTGTTAAAAAAAACAAAGAAGAAAAAAAACTAAACGAAAGAAAAGATCAAACTAAATAAAAGAAAGATCAATTATTAAATAAAATTATTGGTAAAACTTAATAACTTAAATATATAATATTATAAAATTAAATATTTGCTTAAAGGCTCATTGGTTTAAGGCACATCTAAACAGAAATATGAATAAATAAATAAATAAATAATGTTAAATAGAAAAATAAAATAGAAAATAAAATACATTTTAATACATTTTTAAAATAAATAATAAATTCAATAATTAAATAAATAGAAAAAATGCTACATAATTGAATGTATTGTAATGTGTTTTAACAGTAACACATTCTCTTTCCTTGTAATGTTCATGTTAGAAAATGTAACCTATATTCTTTGTGTTTGTGCTGTTTCCAGAGAGATTGTCATGCTTCCTGCTTATGTGGCACTGTCTTTTGTAAAGCTGATATTTATTCTGAAAAATGCTCTACAAATAAATTTGAATTGAATTGAAAATGTTTAATATTCTAAATATTTTTATGAAAAACAATTCTAAAAATTAATTTGAATTGTATTGGAAATGTTGAATGTTCTATGTTAAATGTGTGTGTTTATCAATATTTTGAATTAGTTTTTATTTTTATATTTTGGGATTTATTTATTTATTTAGTTTTAGTCATTTAGTTATGGATTTCAGTCATTTTTAAAAGTTTTTCTTTTTTTTATATGTCTATACAAATGTTTATTCATTATTTCAGGTTTAGTTTTTCTTTGTACAATAAGCTTTTAAGATAAAATAAGATTTCAGATAACAAAAATGGTATGTTTATAGTTGCTAAATTTGATTCATTTACGTGAATCAGTGTCTTTTTCAAAACTCTGATTCATTATTAGTTTGCATCATCACTCAAAAACAGGTCTGTGTAGCACAAGCTGTGGTGATCGTGTTTGCTGTATTTAGCGGGTGAGCAGTCTTTCTCAAGAGCTGCAGGGACACATTAGTGCGTTTGTTGGAGAGCGACGCCAGTGCTATCAGCCGGGATCTTCTGGTCAAACAGAGGCAGACACTGCTGTCAACCTGACAGGCGCCACAGCCCGTCTCTCTCGCTCTGTCCCGGGCCAATGACCCCTCTCCTCCTCTCTTACCTGCACGGATCCTGCCTCTGTCAGGAATTCATCCACTCACACTTTCCCAAACACAGAAATCACCACCAAAACATGGCGATCGATATCCAGCCTTCACAAAAAGCCTAATGAAAGCAGGTGAAAACGTGACATAAGAGAGCAGAGAAAACAACCCATCAACAGCTCTGATTCAACCTAGTGAGCTACTGCAGGAACTAAAGCTGTTAGAAAGCTGGTTTGATGGTCATAGATGATTTTAGCTGGTCTAGCTGGTGTTTTGCTGGTTTTAAGCCGCTGTACTGTGAGCAAATCCCATCTAAAACCATCAAAACATAGCAACTTTATGCTATTTTCTTTAGCAATATAAGCAGCTGCCTTCATAGGCAGCATCACAACTGAAATGTGCTCGAAAGTGAGCCATTTTTGGAGTTATGTAATTTTTATATGTGTTATTTTGTATGCTATTCTTGTTAAAAACTAATAAACATTTTTTTTAAAAACATAAACATTCATTTTTTTCTGTTTTCTAAAGATTTTGCAATTCTATATAGTTTGTTTTTGTGCATAAATATGCATGTATGTTACTTTGCATATTATAAAACTGAAGCATGCATTTTTAATTTGAATTAAAAGATGATCACCCAAGAAAACTAAGCTATTTGAAATGCAAAAGATTTGATTAAAAAACAATTTGATTTGAATAGGTTTTGATGTTAGCATGTTGTTCAGCAAATAATGAGACTCTGATAAGCATAAAAACTGGGTAAAAAATGTATATATTTATACCATCCTTTTGGAGGCTTTTTTTAAGAGCTTGGTGCAATGCATTCTGGGATTGTCTCTGTAATTAAGATGCCTTAGAATGCCTTAGAATTCAGCATGAAAACTGTTTTTAAAAAATCTTAGAGGGCAATAAATATGCTGCTTACCTTTTAAAAAAATCTTTGTGCATCTTGTCTGATGTAGGGGGAAAATAATCCTAAATTAGAAAAGTACGAAATACTGTGCTGAGTTTGATGGATGTAGCTTTAAAGCTGAATAGTAACATAAAATAAAAAATAAAATTAAAAATATATAAAATAAAATACAAATAAAAAATATAAGGAAATAAGTAATGTCATATATAAGGAAAACATTATTTCATATATATATATATATATATATATATATAGATACCCACACACGC
>NW_015663584.1:131534-131872 GCF_001515625.1 Sinocyclocheilus rhinocerous
GTGTGTGTGTGTGTGTATGTGTGTGTGTGTGTGTGTGTGTGTGTGACCATAACAATAATCATACATTTTAGGACAGAATAATAAATATCAAATGTAAAAGTCAGAATTCTTCAACAGAAAATGCTTGAAATGCTGCCTAGACATAGGGTGCTTGTTGTTGTGTGCTTTTACGGTGTAACAAATTAGTCCACTGAAGGCGAGTTGAAGTGAGAACCCAAGTGCAGTTTATTTACAGTGTGATCCAAACATCCAAACAATAATCCGAGACTTGACATGAACAGACTTGACTTGACGAGGCATGAACAGACTTGACTTGACTTGACATGAACAGACTTGAC
>NW_015663584.1:135129-137507 GCF_001515625.1 Sinocyclocheilus rhinocerous
GGAAGCATGACACTAACATCAGGAAACAATTACAAAATAAAAGACATGGACATGAACATGAAACAAAAACAAAACCCAAACCCCACATTACATACGGTCTTCTTCATTTTACAGCCAGTTTCACCACACAACAGTTGTTGCCGTTGGCTTTTTATTCGTTTGCTTGCTTTTTCAATTTATTTCTCAATATATGACCAAAAAAAGAGACGGCGGGCACATGAAGTCATGCAGAACGACTCCTCGCCATTTCTGTTTATGGTAGACAACAAACTTTTTTCGATTTTAATGGTACATGAGGTCTCTATTGTGGCGAGGTGAATGAAGCTACTTGACCTTCAACACCTGATTGACTCAGTCAAGGTGTTTCCGGCCCTGTTGGAGAATAACAGATGGTGGAAGTAGTGCAGAACAGTATGTACCATTAAATAAAGCATCTTCAGCTAATGGGAGAATAGAAAACAGAGTCCAGTATCTTTGAATAGCTGCTGAACCTGATGTTCAGGCTCAAAAATATAGCAATGAGCCAAAGGATGCCATAATATTTCATGGATAATCCATTGACACGACACTTCACTAAGCCAAGAACTAAGAGCATTATTGACCAATCACACCTTAACAAACACAACTAATACTGAAAGAGAGCAGTATAGACGTCTGTACTTACGCCATGTGCTCACGATTTGCTTCAGCAGAGATTTCCTGCTAAACAGGAAGCTAATAGGAAATTAAATGTGTCAGATAATCCGATTATAGGTGAAAAAGTAGTTACTTCACATCTGTTGAGAAATACAAGGATCTTGACTGAACAGTGGAGAGAAGGGGGAAAAAATTTTCTATAATGATTGTGGAAAAAATCATGTGGAAAACAAAATAATATAAAAAAAACCAGTTATATATAGACATAAAATAAAAAATTAAATAATATAATACACAAATAAATACATTCAAAATAAAAAATAATCTAAATAAAAAATAATAAAATAAATAACTAAAATAATATTTTAAATTAAATTATTAAATTAATTATAATATAATAAATAAATAGAAAAAAAATTTAATAAACAAGATAAACAATTTAAGCCATAAATAAATAAATAAATAAATGAATCCATTTTAAAAATAAATAAAAACAAAACGTAATAAAAATAAAATAATAAAAATTTATCACGGACAAGGCTGAAGGCTAGTCCCAGTCTAAACTGCATGTTTGAACTGTCTTACCTGAAAATAACTTGCATTGATGTATCTTAAAATATGTCAGTGCCATTGTTTTGTCTCAACATGCACACACCAGTAATGTATATGTCAAGGGCATTTTTATAAAAGCTACTTAAATATCCTAATTTAACTAAAGCCTAGTCCCCTGTCTGTGAAACCGGGCCTACCTCTTTTTTAATCTTGAGATTTTGTCATTTTTATTTTTTTAAATATATATACATATACTCAAAATTCTAAGCCTCCAAGATGAATCACGACATTGCAACCTTTGATTTGAATGAAAGAAAAGTATCTTTAAAAATACAAAAAACGTATATTCTGAGGTATAATATAAAATTATACTGACTGTAAGTAATTAACCATTAATTTATACCTAATTTATACATAATTTGCAAAACGTTTGTGGAGAAATATTGAATATCTAAAGCATGGCATGCATAAACAAAAAAAATATGCAAATAATACCTGAATAGTTTTGGAGCATCTGGCATTTGATCAATGAAAGCAGATTTAAGCTTTTCATAAAATAAATGAATGAATAAATATATAATTTAACAGGTTAATAAATTATTATTATTATTATTATTATTATTATTATTATTTAAATATATATACTACACTTCTAAAATTTGGGGTCAGTATGATTTTTTTTTTTTTAAAGAAATTAATACTCAGCATTAAATTTATTAACAGTTTACAGTAAAAGCATTTATAATTACAATGTTAAAATGTTAAAAAGAGATAATAAATAATTTTAATACATTTATGAATGAATTTATTATTTATTGATTGATTAATTTATATTTTATATTTATTAATACATTTATTAAATATATACATTCAAAAGTTTGGGGTCGGTATTATTTAAAATAATAAATAAATAAATAAATAACAGACTCAGCATTAAATTGATCAATAGTGACAGTAAATTTAGCATTTATAATGTTACAATGTTGCAAGAGATTTCTTTAAAAACACATAAACATATCAAGTAGCACATAAATCACATTTTAAAATATATTCAAAAATATATTTTTTTTTTCCTATAGCACCTTTCTAGAGCAAATGTCACAAAGTGCTTTACATCCACTCTAAAAAATGCTGGGTTGTTTCAACCCAACTTTGGGTCAAATATGGACTAACCCAACCGTTGGGTTAAA
>NW_015663584.1:137518-163372 GCF_001515625.1 Sinocyclocheilus rhinocerous
GTTGGGTTAGTCCATATTTGACCCAAAGTTGGGTTGAAACAACCCAGCATTTTTTAGAGTGTCAAATTAAAAAAAAAAAAAAAACTATTTTTCATTCTAATAATATTTCGCAATATTACAGTTTTTACTGTCTTTTTGATCAAATAAATGCAGCCTTGGTGAACAGAAGAGACTTTTTCAAAAACATTCAAAATCTTATCAACCCCAAACTTTTGAACTTTAAAGCAAAACCTCTAAAGGAAAACCTTAGGTGTGGTCAGTTATAAAAAAAATAAAATAAAGCATACTAATTTACAGGTACAGGATTTAGAAATTAAAACTCTAAACCAAGTAAGTACAATAGCAGTATTTTGGCTTTATCAAGCCATCACAGCAACATCCAGGAAGCCTGATTCTATTGTTTATATGTATTTGCAGGACAGCAGAGACTGTGATGTCCTAATGGGACACGGGTCCACAGATCAGTCACGTCAAACAGAGCAGCGGACACACAGACGCCTGCCTTTGTGTGTCTGACCGGCGGCTCACAGACGTGCCAAAAGAGAAGACAATCTAGAAAGTCAAAGTGAAGGAGTGATGAAAAAAAAAACAGAAATAAGGCAATCAAGGATCATTTCTGTTTTCCACTTTTTTTTAGCACTGCAGTATTTTTACTATTTCTTTTTTAAATAATTTTGTCTTATGATTTTTTATAATTTTAAATTTTTTTTATTTGAATGAAAAAAAAGTAAAAAAAAAAAAAAAAGAAAAAATTTTTTTTTAACAATTTTTAAATATATATTTTTTCTTTTTAAAATAATTTTGTCTTATGATTATTTTAATAATTTTGTATTTATTTTCTAAAAAAAAAAATCTAAACTTCCAAGATGAATCACAGCATTGCAACATTGGATTTAAATGAGAAAAGCTTTTTTTAAAACATTTTTTTTCCTCATAATTTTTTATAATTTTGTCTTCTAACTTTATAATTAAATTCATATAACGATTCATATAAAATCCAATGAATTTAATATTTATTGCAAAGTTTGAGACTGTAAAGAAACTATTACATAATTTGCAATGCATACGGCATGGAGAAAACAAACTGTTGCACTCTTCTGAATATCCAAGGCATGGCATGCATAAATAAAATGAATATGCTAATAATAGTTTCTGAGCATCTGGCGTTTGATCAATGAAAGCAGCTTTATGTTTTTCATACTGATAAGATTGAGATTACCTGCTGTCTGGTGTCACATGCCGTTCTCCGACAGTTGAGGGTCATTTCCTAAGCAAGGTGTGAACAATGATGAATGATGAGGAGAATTATAATGAGTGAAGAATCCCTGGAGACGCCGAGAATAAATGATGTCTGAAACAAGAAAAGATATTAGCAAAGCATTCGCTCTGTTTTCACGAACAATCTGATCAAATCGTCCCAGCTGTGACTCAAACCTCATTTAAAGGCACAATAGAGACAGTTATGAATTGAGAGAGATTGAGTGAGCTGTGCATTCCTCTTCCAAACTATTATCTCTAAGGTCATTTGTATTAGACCAGCCTACGTTTAAAATATTGGAGACAATACATCAATCACAGGAAGGCATACATGAAGGATTTGCCAATCCAGTAGATTCACCTGAAAAAACCTTTAGAGTATAAGGATGGAATATTCACAATGATTTCGCTGGTTATATAAAATTAAGCAACATTGTGAATAATTGCATTTTTATTTTTCCAGTTTATGTGTGTCATTACGCAAACATACACAAAAATAAGAGGTCTTAGGCGAAGTTCATTTCTGAGTTTAATGAATCAGTTCAAAACTGATGCAGTGATTCGCTTGTGTTCCAAACAAATCACTTAAACTGATCAAAATAAGATATAGAAATAAATCATTTACAATGTTTGTTTGGTTGAAATAAATACATATTTTTAAGTCAAATCAGACAAAACACATAAATATCAAGATACATACTAAGAATCTTCCGTTTTAAAGGGGTCATATGATGTTGCTAAAAAGAACATTATTTTGTGTATTTGGTGTAATGAAATGTGTTTATGTGGTTTAAAGTTCAAAAAGCACATTATTTTTCACGTACTGTACATTATTGTTTCTCCTCTATGCCCAGCCTTTCTGAAACATACAATATAAAATAATGGTTTCTATTTTAATATCCTTTAAAATATAATTTATTTCTGTGATGCAAAGCTGAATTTCCATCAGCCCTTACTCCAGTCTTCAGTTTCACATGATCCTTCAGGAATCATTCTAATATGCTGATTTATTATTAGAATTATCAACAGTTGTGCTGCTTAATATTTTTTTGGAACTGCTATTCTTTTTTCAGGATTCTTTGATGAATAAAAAGTTAAAAAGAACAGCATTCATTCAAAATATAAATCTTTTCTAACAATATAAATCTTTGCTATCACTTCTTAACAATTTAACACATCCTTGCTGAATAAAAGTTTTAATTTCTTTCAAAAAAAGAACGAATAAAAATTTACTGACCCCAAACTTTCGAACTGTTGTGTACTCTTAAAAATAAAGGTGCTTCAAAAGGTTCAAGCGGCTTTTTCAAGCGATGCCATAGAAGAACCATTTTTGGTTCCACAAAGAACCCCGGTAGTGTATATATTTTACTTTTTTTTATCTATATGGGCACAGCCCTAAAAAGTATTATAGAGATTAATATAAATAATGATTTTTATTCATTTGAAAAGCCCACACTGGCTACTCTTCATGGCTTTGTGCAATAATGCTTGTAAATAGATTACACAAGTAAATTCAGTATAGTTCACAAGTTCAAAATAATTCAACTATTCCCTCAAAGCTCAGTCGGTTAGTTTAAGCTCTGGAGACAATATTATCATGTTTTCTCATGCCAATTGTTAGGATGCTGAAACTTCAAATTATTATACTGCATATAAAAAGCCAAGGAGGTGTTTAAATAACCTTAGCTGCAATGAAACATGCCTAATATCTGTGTCCATTAGACCTTCACAGACCATTACTTTGAAACAAAGTTTATGAAGAGACTGTAAAAATGATGCAGATTAAAGTTTCTCTGCCTCTCAGAGGAGGGTTTACGGTCATATTAAAATTCCTGCAATTATTTCTCGGTCAGCTGTAAGGCCACTAGGGTAATCACTGCCGTTAAGGGCAGCATTTATTACAAAATAATTATCATAACGCAGCAATCTGCTAACAGTCCTTTATAGAAGGTGTGATATTTATCTTGCAGAAATGAAGGGGTTCACATAAAACAACAGACGCTGTAGTCTATTATTAACTGCACAGTCATCAGTATGCTAAGAGTTATTTTTAGTCATGTATATTGTTTTCCTTGGCTGTGAGGTCTTAAAGGAACAGTTCACCCAGAAATAAAAGTTATGGTCATTTACTTTCTTCAATGGATCACAAACGGAGAACTGAAGAATCTTCATGCAGCTCTTTTCCATTCAATCATAGTGACCACGTCTGTCAAGCTCCAAAAATGACAAAAACACCATAAAAATAGTCCAAACAACGTCTTATGAAGTCATTCAACAGATTTATGCGCGGAACAGAACAAAGTCTTTCTTCACTGAAAATATTTGCTGTCACTTTTTAATTCAAATATGGAACCTTTAAATGTATCACATCAAAGCAAAATATCTCTTGGTGCCATATTTGATTTGAAAGCAATGGTTAATCAGTGAATAATGACTTGGATTGTGGAGAAAAATAACAGTAAAATATGGTTATATAAATATGGCACAAAAAAGTTCAGCCAAGTAAAATAAGAACAAAATGGCTATTTGTAACATTTGTGGATTGCAAATATGCCTACTTATAATCAAAGACAGTCCATCATGTTAATTAGGGCTTTTGGACCCGAAAATAAAATGAAATGAAATAGTACAAACAACTTGTGCACTATTTTCTGAAATCACTCAACAGATTCACATGAGGAACAGAACAAATAATAAAATAAAAAAGTAAAATTAAATTAAAAATAATGAAATTAAAACATAATAAAATACAATTTAATAAAAAAAATAATACAATTAAAACATAATTAAATAAAAAATAATTAAATTAAAACATAATAATAAAAAATAATATAAAATAAAATAAAAATAGTCCAAACTTGTTCACTATATCCCAAGTTTTCTGAAATCATTCAACAGATTTATATGAGGAACAGAACAAAGTCTTTATTCACTGAAAATCTTTGCTGTCGCTTTTTAAATCAAATATGGAAACTTCATTGGTTTTCACGTTTCTTGACGCCATATTTGATTTGAGAGCAATGGTTAATCAATGAATAATGACTTGAATTATGAAGAAAAATAACAGTTTGGAACAAAACTCTTAAAGCGGTTTATATAAATATGACACAAAAAGTTCAGGCACTTTCAACCAAGTAAACTAAGAACAAAACCATAACTTTTGAGGAACCAAGACAATTTCAGGGCTTTTGGACCTGGCGATTAGGTTAAGGTAACGGAATAAACCTCTAACACACAATAACAAACATTTCTTCAGTCCTGAGATGTCCAGCATTTAGCTCCAAAGCATCCTCGACAGCTTTGTGAACATTTTCTCATTTGCTTCTGAGATGCTTTCCGAACAGTCTTCCGGAGGCGATCCGAGATAAGAAGCTAATAATCCCAGACAGAGCTCATTTTCTTGCATCAGAGCTTTCTTTCAGTGGATTTTCAGTACGTGCAGGTGCTTTTGTTCTGATTTTAACACTAAATCTCACTGGAACCGCTAATGACATTTCATCACGGCTTCATTCATCCCGTAACGACCTTCCGAAACACCACAAAGCGGCAGATTTTCTCCGGGAGAATTTTAAATTAAGGGAAGCATTGAACAAACAACTAATACTTCAAGTAAAGCATGAAGACAAAATTGAAAGCAACAAAGCTGGAAAATTAGGAAAAGCAAAAGGAAAATTTCTGGGGTATATTATAGAGCGGAGAAAACAAACAAAACAAAAAAAACATAATGAAAGCTGTCTAAACTATATTTCACTGTTTAGTTGGAAGTTAGTTAGGAAGAATAAATAGCCCCTTTTAGGATTATGGGCTCCTGGTGTTGGTTCTAATGGAATCTTCTTGACCTTTGACCTCATCTGCAGCAAGTGTGACTATATCAGACTATATCAGACATCTAGCGCTGAAGATGATCCAGTCACTGAGACAGACTCTTGAGCACAAGCCAGCGTGTGTCATTCGGCCCACTTCAGTCGATGTCATTCTCTGAGGGCCTTTTTTCATCTGGATTGGCCAGAATCTCTTTCCCAGAATGCCTGAGGCTCATTGTGCCGAGGCGTCTGTGATCGTGTCAATGCCATGATGGTCCAGCAGTGCTTGCAGAAGGGCATTCTCGCTCTCGAGCTCCTCTAACTGAAAGCAACAACACGGAAAATGATTATTAATTCTGAAAATGTAGAGGCAAATGTTTTAGATGTGCACATTTATGCATTTGCCAGATGCTTTTATCCAACACGACTTACATTGCATTGAAGCTATACATTTTTACAAATATAAAATAAAATAAAATAAAATAAAATAAACATTGTGCCATTTCTAATGCATACTCTACTGCTTGATCTACAGGAAGGAATAAAATAAAGTTAAATTAAATAATATAAATAAAATAATAAAATAAAATAGTATAAAACAAGATCAAATAAATTAGTGTGAAACAAAATAAAAGTAGCATAAAATAAAATAATAATTTAAAAATAAAAATAAATGAGTATAAAATAGTATAAAAACTAAAGTAAAAACTAAAAATAAAATAAAAACAATTAAATTAAATTAAATAGTATAAAATAAAAAAATATTATAAAAAATCAATTCAAATATTATTAATAAAATATTATAAATTACATTAAATTAAATTAAATCACTGGAGATATTACATCCTTGTGGGGGATTTTTTTGCACTCTTTGGTCACCCTCTTTTGGTGCTGTGGGTCAGGCTAATGTGTGAAGATCGTGGGTTTCTAGTAAAGGAGAGATTTGAGTCTGTGAATGAAATTGTGTGTGAAATAGTACTGAATGAATGAGTATGATTATTCAATGAGTGTGTCTATTTGGAGAGTGGGTTTTGTTCATATGATCTCAAATTCAATTATGTATTGAGCAAAAATAAAATAACTTTAACTTAAGATCAAGTTGAAAAGTTAGTAAAACGTTTAATTGTCCCATTCCATTGAAATGCATTAAATAAAATGTAATGCACATCAATAATGCTTATTTTAATGGCTCTTTGATGTCAAAACATGTATATGCATGTTTATTTAGGCCAGACATATATGTAACCAGGGGTTCCTGTTCCATCTCTCTATCCATCATGGGTCTGAAAATGGTTTGAAGACCCTTCATAAAATGTTGAAATATTATCTAAAACCTCTATATAGAAAGTAAAATGTTCAGATTAGATTTCAAGGAGAACAGATAGTATTTCGCTTGCTTTTTTGAAAAAAAAAAAAAAAATTATTAAGAAGGCGTAATCTAACATTATGATGTCAACTATGAGCTCATTAACATATGCCCGCCCACAGTTCAGCCCACTGATGAACAACAATATAACTTCACATGTGAAGAAGTTAACCAATCACAGAAGCTCATTTGTATGTAGTCTTAACGGCAGAGTAGCATAAACAGATTGTTGAATTCTAAGGATCATCAAATGGAAAAAAATAATTGTGGCTGTATTTGGTGAAAAAAAAATTAAGCGGACTTGAGGAATATAGTCCCTAGGAAAGAGATCTTTAAGAAAATGTTGATTCAGCATAAAATAATGAATGTCAGTGCAAAGAATAGGGGATTACATGACAAGGTTAGTGACAAATTGCAACTAAGCTTGCTAAATGTGATGTTAAACGGGTCATATGATGTTGCTAAAAAGAACATTATTTTGTGTATTTGGTGTAATGAAATGTGTTTATGCGGTTTAAGGTTAAAAAAACACATTATTTTCCACATACTGTACATTATTGTTTCTCCTCTATGCATACCTGCTGTCTGAGCAGCTCATTGTCCATCTGCACTCTCTCCACTCCTCTCAAACTCTCCTGCAGCCACTGGTTATGTTGCTTCAGCTCGCCAATGTAATCACACGCCTTTGACAGGATCCCACCTTTACTCTGGAGGAACAAGAAGCGCAATGCATTTAAGAGAGAGATGCAGTTTCAAAGCATCTATTGTAAAAGAACAGGTCAATTCTAAGGTCAGATCTTCATTTAGGTGACAAAAGCATCATGCAGCTCACCCCTCCAATCTTGGTGCCATCTATGCTGCAGTCTGGGATGATTTTTGAGAGCGCCACAATCCAGTTGTTGATTTTGTCTCGCCGTCGCCTTTCAACTGCACATCAACAACAAGAACGATCAGAGGCAAAATCTAGGCCATATTGTTTAAATTGCAATACATGTTCAGTCCATCAACGCTCTACTGGCCTCTACAGGAGGATTTACATCAATGCCTGCTGAGATTCGTTCTTCAGTATCAATATCTTTGGAGTGGACACAGAATTAGTTATACAGGTCCTGATGCTTTGCTTTCATTTACAAAGACTAGATTATGATAATTCACTGACCTTCATTATGTTGTGCTCTTCTCCTCTCGTCTCTAGGAGTGCGCAGCGGACTGTCCATTTTCCTACAGTAATATTGGGGGAAAAAAAGATATAATATGCAATATTTCATATATTTCTTCACTTCAATATCTCAGTGATCTGCAACCTTCAAAACTTAAAAATAAACTACTAAAAAAAAACATTAAATCACAAATAAATAACAAATGCTAAACAAAATAAAATGGAATAAAATATAAAAATCATTATTTGATATATGTCTTAGCTTCAATATCTCAGTGTAGGTATTTTACAAGGCTTGCAATCTTATCTTTACAAAACATAATATATTCAAATCCAAAAAAAACAACAACAAAAACTAAACCAAAAAAAGAAAGAACAAACAAACAAATGAACTAAAGAAAACTAAACAAAGATAAAATAAAATAATAAATAAAAAAAATATATTACAAAAAATACATAAAAACAAATAAAGAACAAATACTAAATAAAATAACATTTAGCTGCCTTTTAGTAAAGTTAATTTTATTAAAGATTACAAATCTATCTCTATAGCTATTATTTAAAATGTACTGCTATGGGAAATAATAATAATAATAATAATTAATTTTTTTCATAATTCAATTCAAGATTCATTTTTGTTTGGGATTGATTAATAAAAGTAGGACGCTTAAGGACGCTTTCGAGGAGCGAGCTCTGGGACTGGAGCTGACACTGGAGCGAGCTCTTGGGGCTAGAGCAGACACTGGAGCGAGCTCTGGGGCTGGAGCCGACACTGGAGCGGACTCCGGGGAAAGGATGAGGGTGGAGAACTGTCTTTTTCTCCTCGTCCTCCTTATTTGGTTAGGGGTGAATGGAGCGGCCGAAGGGCTTAGTCCCAGCTTTGTAAAGTTAAAGCTAGTATTGTGGATTGGCAGATATCTGTGTAAGGTCTCTCTGCCCTTCGCGTCTGATATCAGGGGAGTCGCGGCATCGGCTGTGTTCATTAGGTTATAAATTGCAGTGCTGCAAACAGCTGCCGTCTGCGACGAGGCCCAACTTTAGCCTAGTGACACAACTGTTCTCCGCGTGCACCTTCCCTCAGGTAAGCTTTAATTAAGTCAGGACTCCGCAGGTCTGTCACACCGCAGAGGGGAGAACACACAACACGGGGTAAAGCGTCTGACACTGATCAGTGCTAATGCAAAACAACAAAAAGTGTTTTTGAACTGAAGATGTTTTTTATTTACACTACAGGAGGTCTATTCATCCGTCTCTTCATATTAAAAACACTTTATACAGAGGAAGTGACTTCAGTATGTAAGTGCACAGAAGACTGTACTGTGTTAAACTAAAGAACCACAGTATAAGGTAAAGTGTGGAAATTCTGCGCCACCAGTGGCACGAAATGGAATTGCAACCTATTTTGTCTGAGTGGCCTGAATGGACAGGGGACATAATAATATTGTCTCAAGCAATGGCATGAGCTTGGGATTGGATTATCTGCTAAACAATGGAAAACAAGCATGTTTGAGTGTCTGAAACGTGATTGGAAATGGTCATTATTATATTAGTAGATATTTGTATGTCTTTGATTTTATTCATTCACATACTGTATGTCAGACTATTATTTTAATAATTTGATTAATGCCATGTATTTATTATGTTGCAATTCCTAATGAAGTTACTGGCCGAATATTTACTCAACAAAGTCGATTATTACTCACATTAGGCATTTGTTAAGTGTTCATTTTGTGGCACAGAAATAACACTCTTTACATTTAATAGACAGTTTTGCATTTCTTTAAATTTAGTAAATTTTCAAATAAAAAAAAACAACAACAAAAACTAAACCTCTAAAGAAAGAAAGCAAGAATGAATGAACTAAAGAAAACTAAACAAAGATAAAATAAAATAATAAATAAATAAAATATAACAACATTTAAAAGAATACATGAATAAATACACAAAAACCACAAATAAATAACAAACATCAAATGAAATAAAATAAAATAAGCCACTGTCATTTAAGACTTGGCTGCGATTTAGTAAAGTTAATTTTATTAAAGATTACAAATCTATCTCTAAAGCTATTATTTAAAATGTACTGCTTTGACAAATAATAATAATAATAATAATAATAATAATAAAGTAAATTGTATTGAAAATTACAAGCTCAATCTCGAAAGCTATGATTTAAAATGTAATATTTATATTTAATCTAATATTATATTTTATTTTATTTCAGTGGCTACTAACAGAAATAAAATAAGTTGAAGTATTAAAATTACTAAAACTAAAACTGAAATAAAATTAATTAAAGCTATATAGAAATAAGAACTGAAAATATAAAAATGTAAGTGAATTTAAAATATTAATAAACACTTCAATAGCACATAAACACTAAAACAACACTGGTTCTATGCATCTGAGTGATCGTTATTTTATTCTGAACACAACCCACACTCTCTAACTACAGTGGATCTAATGACCACAAATGAAGGATTTGGAATTCTAATGGAAGAAAGTAAGATTAGGACTCTTGGGCAATTCCTTATGCTGCAGATTTCGCATGAGCTGCAAAAGCTGTATGTGTCCTAAAGAAGGCAATAATCAAACAAGAACGACTGAAACAAACACCTCTGACCCGTGATTCTTCAGCTAGATATTTCTACTGAGCCTATTTTGCAGGATAAGGATGTTGCAACTGCACAAACGCGCGAGCATCACCCATTTTCACCACACTTCTGCTTCTGCGGTGTAAAAACAGCACCTTCAAAAGGAAGCACAACAAACCACGCTCTCCCATGAATTATGACTGAATTTGAGCACATGATCCTGTCAGAATCCAGAATCATGACAAACAGCCCTGTTTTCACATAGATTCGCCGATGTGCTAGTGGGATCCCAAGGTTAAATGGAGAGCAAGGCACACAAAAAACATGCAACAGTGCAACATAAAAGCCTGCAGACAATCACTCCCTGAGTAAATCCCATCACAAGTTCAGAAGACAAACCCCCGACGCTGAATTATTTGACCTATAAATGTATAAATGTAATGAATTTTAAATGAATGTAGTGGGTTTAAAAACAAGTTACGCTTTATTGGACAACACCTGTGGCGTGCTCTAAATGCAGTTTTTGTACTCACACAGTGTACATATGTGTGCATGGAGCTATAGTCTGCTGAGAGGCAGAATGCAGAACATCTGAAGGAGTCATCATCACGTAGAACTGACCTAAATGAGAGAGACGACAGATGTTGTATTGCTCCATACTAAATTCAAATCATATTTACTGCTGCTGCTGAAAATTCAGCATTGCATCACAGGAATAAATTACATGTTAAAAATATATATTCAAATAGAAAAGAGTTATTTTAAATTGTACTAATATTTCACAATTTTACTGTTTTTACTTCTGATCAAATAAATGCAGTATTAAACATAAGAGACTTTTTTCAAAAACTATTTATTATAAAAATCAATTAAAAAAAATACTAATTATTCTAAAAACTATAAAATTATTCTAAAATTATTCTGAAATTTTAATGTAAATTAATAGTGTAATGTGATGTAAATTTCCTACTGTAAATATATTAAAACTTAATTTTTGATTAGTAATATGCATTGCTAAGAACTTCATTTGGACAATTTTAAAGGTGATTTTCTCAATATTTAGATTTTTTTGCACCCTATCAACTACTTTGATAATCAATAAAAAATAAATAAATATTACTAACATCATCAAATGGACTAATAAGCATGAGCTGCATTTGAAGTCATTGTGAAATGCAGATAAACACACGCCTATGAAATTACAAACTGTCTAAGATTAAACTAATGAATGCATTGCTGATGCATTACTCAACCTCTCAATCTATTGAAGCATGTTCCATTTGATTCTATTAACCTCAAACTTATATATACCTGCTGTTTGTGTGAATGTATGGCCAGCTGCTGTCTGTATAGACACGGCCGTCTTCTCTCCAGTATCTTCTCCAGCAGGACCGTCTTCATTACTGAAAGAGTTTTGAATTACTGTCTGGGAGAAAACAGGCGCGAAACATTTTACAACATACGCTTAACATCTGGCTATTTAGTTATAGTTGAGTTTGTGTCATTTTAATTTTCTGCTCTGACATGTCATGTTCTGCTGTGCATTGAATGAGATTCACACTGAACATCACAACATAATGAAGAAGTATAAGCAAATGGGATGTGAAGAAAAAGTGGTGCTGATGCTGGGACCGAGCTGGTTGCCATGGTGACAAGTGTTGATTCCATACCTGTTGGGATCCAGTGAGGTTGGATGTGGAGACCACATTAACTTGCCCTTTGACTTCACCTCTACTCTTCAGTCACTGATCTGAGACTGGAACCACCTGATACGTCACCTGAGGAGGACAAAGACAGAGGCTTTCATTACTAGAGTTGGTTAAAATATTGATTTTTCAGATTAATTGTGATTTTCATGTGAACGACCCAATATGTGATCGTTGAACATTATGTATAGCACCATTTCCAGAACTTTTTTTTAGACACTAGCGATTAAAAGTTTGGAATAATTTAGAATTTTTTATGTTTTTGAAAGAAGTCTCTTCTGCTCACCAAGGCTGCATTTATTTGTTCAAAGATACAGTAAAAACAGTGATATTCTGAAATATTATTACAATTTAAAATAACTATTTTCTATGTGATTATAATTATAAAAAATTTAAAATGTAATTTATTCCTGTGATGAAAAGCTAAAATTTTCAGTATCATTACTCCAGTCTTCAGTGTCACATGATCCTTCAGAAATCATTATAATATGCTGATTTGCTGCTCAATTATTATCAGTTATAATTGGTGCTCAACTATTAATAGTGGTTCTTATTATAATCAATGTTGAAAACAGTTTTTGCTGCTTAATATTTTTGTGGAAACTTTAATGTTTTTTTTTCAGGATTCTTTGATGAATAGAGTTCAATGAACATAATTTATTTGAAATATTTTGTAACATAACATAAATGTTTCTACTGTCAATTTTGATCTATTTAATGTATCCTTGCTGAATAAAAGTATTAATTTCTTTCTTTAAAAAAAAAAAAAGTTACTCCAAAGTTTTGAAAGTTAGTGCAGCACATTTTCAATAAAAATATGAAATAAAAACATGATTTCAACATTGATAATAATCAGAAATGTTTCTTGAGCAGCAAATCAGTATATGAGAATGACTTCTGAAGGATCATGTGGCACTGAAGACTGGAGTAATGATGCTGAAAATTCAGCTTTGATCACAGAAATAAATTACATTTTACAATATATTCAAATAGAAAAAAAAAGAATCAGAAAGAGCTTTATCACCAAGTATGAGTATAAAGTGAAAAAGTGAAGTGACATGTGGCCAAGTATGGTGACCTATACTCGGAATTAGTGCTCTGGCACATATGGGTGTATGTATATATACAGTTGTGCACATAAGTTTACATACCCCTTGAAGAATATGTTAAATGTTCATAATTTTAACAAAATAAGAGGGATCATGAAAATTGCATGTTATTTTTTATTTAGTACTGTCTTGAATAAGCTATTTCACATAACAGATGTTTATATATACTCCACAAGACAAAATAATAACTCAATTAGTAAAAATGACCCCGTTCAAAAGTTTAAATCTTAATACTGTGTGTCATTTCCTGGATGATCCACAACTGTTTTTATGTTTTGTGTTAGTTGTTCATGAGTCCCTTGTTTGTCCTGAACAGTTCAACTGCCCGCTGTTCTTCTGAAAAATCCTCCAGCTCCTGCACATTCTTTGGTATGTGAAATAGCTTATTCAAAACAGTACTAAATAAAAAATAACATGCGATTTTCATGATCCCTCTTCTTTTGTGAAAATTATCGACATTTTGCATATTCATCAAGGGGTATGTAAACTTATGTGCACAACTGTATATATATATATATATATATATATATATATATATAATTTTGTGGTATGTGAAATAGCTTATTCAAAACAGTACTAAATAAAAAATAACATGCGATTTTCATGATCCCTCTTCTTTTGTGAAAATTATCGACATTTTGCATATTCATCAAGGGGTATGTAAACTTATGTGCACAACTGTATATATATATATATATTAAACGGAAATATACAAAATTTGTATGTACAGTTGTGGTATATAGATGGAATAGAATAGAATTTACAAGGAATGGAATAAGATATGGGATAGTATCAAGTAAACAAAAGTGGTATTGCACATCTTTTTATTGAACAGTACGGGAAAACATTTGTGACCCTGGACCACAAAACCAGTCATAAGGGTCAAGTTCTCGAAATTGAGATTTATACATAATCTGAAAGATGAATAAATAAGCTTTCCATTGATTTATGGTTTGTTAGGATAGGACAATATTTGGCCGAGATACAACTATTTGAAAATTAACAGTTCATGAGGTAGATTGCCTGAAACGTTTTTGTGCCTGGCAGTCCTGGTGTTCGGTGCTCTGTAGCACCAGCCAGACGGTAAGAGTTCAAAAAGGAGATGGCTCAGATGTGAGGGATCCAGAGTGATTTTCTCAGCCCTTTTCCTCACTCTGGATATATACAGTTTTTGAAGGGTGGGCAGGGGAGCACCAATAATCCTCTCAGCAGTCCGAACCGTTCTCTGTAGTCTTCTGATGTCTGATTTTGTAGCTGAACCAAACCAGACAGTTACTGAAGTGCATAGGACAGACTCAAGTAGAACTGTGTGAGCAGCTCCTCAGCTGGCGAAGGAAGTACAATCTCTGTTAGGTCTTTTTAACAATGTACTCAATATGATTGTCCCACTTCAGGTCCTGTGAGATCTGAATGACTCTACTGCAGCCACAGTGCTGTCCATGATGGTGAGTGGGGGGAGTGCAGGGGCGTTTCTCCTGAAGTCCACTGTCATCGCCACTGTTTTGAGCGTGTTCAGCTCCAGGTTGTTAAGACTGCACCAGACAGCCAGCTGCTCAACCTCGCTTCTATATGCAGACTCATCACCGTCCTGGATGAGGCCGATGACAGTCGTCTGCGAACGTCAGGAGCTTGACAGAGGGGTCAGTAGATGTGCAGTCGTTGGTGTACAGCGAGAAGAGCAGTGGGGGGAGAACGCAGCCCTGAGGGGCGCCAGTGCTGATGTTTGGCATGAATTTCCCCAGTCTCACTAGCTGTTGCCTATCTGTCAGAATGCTGGTGATCCACTGACAGATAGAGCTAGGGACCGAGAGCTGGGCTAGTTTGGTCTGGAGGAGTGTTGGGATGATGGTGTTGAAAGCTGAACTGAAGTCCACAAACATGATCCTCACATAAGTCCCTGGTATGACCAGATGTTGTAGGATATAATGCAGTCCCATGTTGACTGCATCATCCACAGACTGTAGGGGGTCCAGCGAGGGTCCAGTGATGTCCTTCAGGTGGGCCAACAACAGTCTCTAAAACAACTTCATGACCACAGATGTTAAAGCCGCAGGTCTGTAGTCATTGAGTCCTGTGATTTTGGGTTTCTTTGGGATGGGGATGATGGTTTAGCGTTTGAAGTAGGAAGAGACTTCGCACAGCTCCAGTGAACTGCTGAAGATGGAGGCCAGCAGGTCAGCACAGGCTTTCAGACAGGCTGGTGTAACACCATCTGGGCCTGGTGCTTTCTCTTCTCTTTCCAGAAGACCTGACACACATCTTTTTCAAAGACCTGAAGTGCAGGAGGGGGGTTGCTGGAGGTGTTGATGGCTGTGTAGACAGATGGTCAGAGCGGGTGTGGGGTGTGAGACCTGGAGTTTCAAACCTGCAGAAAAACTCATTCAAGTCTTCAGCAAGTTGTTGATTCTCCTTAGTGCAGGGGGATGGAGTCTTGTAGTT
The DNA here is from genome assembly GCF_001515625.1 of Sinocyclocheilus rhinocerous. Classification (NCBI taxonomy): domain Eukaryota; kingdom Metazoa; phylum Chordata; class Actinopteri; order Cypriniformes; family Cyprinidae; genus Sinocyclocheilus; species Sinocyclocheilus rhinocerous. Next base: position 152,952 of record NW_015663584.1, read on the forward strand.
TGTGATGTCTTTCAGTCCTTTCCACACTGAAGCAGGGTCGTTTGCTGAAAACTGGTTTTCCAGCTTTTTAGAGTAGCTCCTCTTATCCACTCTGATCTCCTTTGTCAGTGTGTTCCTGGCCTTATTGTACAAGTTTCTGTCTCCATTCCTGTAGGCATCCTCTTTGGCCTGACGAAGATGTCTGAGTTTCCTAGTTATTTTAAATTGTAATAATATTTCACAACATAAAAAAAATCAGAACTATTCCAAAACTTTGACTAGTGATGTACTACTTTCCAGATCTTTATAGGTTTTCCCATGACTTTTCTTAAACTGTAAAGGTTTAATAATACAACAGAATATCAATCACATTCAGCCCGAACATCCAAACAGCATGTGGTCATGACACTTTAGCTGAAATTTGTGAATAATGTGATGCGATTAAGGTATCGCAAGACCCCTACAGGAAAGTAATCATAAAAACAAGAGCTTCTGCTATTTTTTGCAGCCACAGAGCCTGATGTGTAGAGAAAACAGCCATAATTCCCTATAAAGTGTTCATGGGAAATTTCTAGCGTCTCCTGACTGAATTCTCCATTCATCCATCATTCCTGCGGTGCATGATCTAATTTAAAGGTCTAGAATGACACAGTTGTTCACTGACAGAATACGTATTTGTAAATGCCCCTGAACAGCACCCCCGCTCCAATCATCTGCCATGTGACGCGCCGCCTGACTGACATGTGACACAGGCCCAGTGCCAATCCCAGCCAAAGATTAGAATCACATGACTGCTAATGGGTGAAACTCAAGAAAACATTTCCCAGTCATATCTCACCGCCCAAAATAAAATAGATATGCATAAAGAAATAAATCCTACGTTTAAGAGCATTATTATTGTTTATTTATTTATTTTTATTTATTTAGATATTTTTTCATTTTATATAGAGGGGATTTTGTGGTAAGAGTAGACAGTTTCTTGACCGAAATGAGAAATAAACTGTCAGACAAACAGAGATTCAAAGTCTTTGACAAAGACATTGGTTCAATCTTTCTTTCAAAAAGCTTGACTCTAATAAAGGATTTGTCTTTGATGACACTAAAAGGAAACTCATCTCTCCACCAGTATTTTTTGTGTGAAACTGATAGTGAATGCTGCCATCCACATAAGCTAAAGGATGAGGAACACTGGCTGCTGCGCCTGCATCAAGAAAATGATTCAGCGGATGGGTAGTTTCCATATGTGTTCATTTAAAAAAAAATCAAAAATTAAGGTTATATTATTCATGAGTAATAGTCCAAAGGTCTCTCAATTAATATGATGTATAATGTACAGCATATAGCATGCCATGCATAATAAAGAATTAGCAAAAACAAACAAAGAAAAGTTTAAAATAAGTTACATTTCATGTCACCTACACTATAAAGCAAATATCTTGGGAATAAAGTAAAATATCAGGAAAAGAGAAAACTGTAACAAATAAAGCGTGCATCATGGAGAAAAAAAAAGCATGTGTGATGAATACGACTTAATGACAGACATACCTTCAGCTATTTGTACAACTTCTTTTCTCTATATTTGTGACTGCAGATAAACTTCTTGTTCCTGTGACACATAAAAGCACAATATAATTATTGAATTACATTCAAAACTTTTTTTTTAAAAATCACTTTGTTTAACTTCACAGCAGATGTTGGTCTCTAAAATATACCAAATGTTTTAGAGGACCAGTAAAAGTTTGGTATGCATTCCCAATTGCAGAAGATACACAATGTATCCACAATCAAATTGCATTATTAATATTAAATTGAATAAATCTGTGCCTTCACAAACTTACAGTGCATGAAATTTCCTGCATGCATGACACACTTCCCTTGACTTTCTGCAGTAATGTGCATCGCACGAGCCCTGAGCTGCTGGAAGTGTAATGCATTACCTGACTGAAGTGTGTGAGTTGAACTCCAGCAGATCCATCAGTGCTCTGGCTTGCTCAAGGCTGATCACGGGAACAAACACTCCAGTCATGTGACACATCTTCTTCATGTGGTTTAATGGTAAACCAGCTCATGCTGCATTACTGCCACCAGCTGAACTGGAGTATGGAAATATAAACATTGTATTTAACCCTTTATGGTACGGAGTTGCCATATGGCAAGAATTAATTTCTACTAATTTCCTTGTTATTCTGAAAAAAATACAATATATTGCACTATGGTAATTAAAATGGCAGGCCTTAAGGTAGACTATGAAGTGCTGTTTTTAAGTCACATGACATTTGAATGTCTGTCCAAAACTCTTTTTCCCACTGTCACCCTCACAGAAGACACCTGTTAAAGTGCTCCAAAATTGCTCTATTAACCTCTTTTCTAAACATCTCTTCTCAATGGGGATTTTTTTTGCAGCATCTTTGTTAAGTAAATTAGATATTTTTATTCACAATTTCACTTTGTCTAACATAGTTTTACAGTAAATTGAGAAAATATCAATGTTTCCGTATGGCCATGCTGTACCACAGTGATGTATTTCCCCATTGGGATTTTTTTATTGATAGTAGCATCAATGATACGATTGCAGTTATTTATTTATTTGAAGTGTTTACTTGTATTTATGTATAAAATACAAAATTATTTCTTCTTTTCAGAAACTGAATACAGCAATATTTTGCGAGAGTGAAGATGAGTTATAACATAATGCATACCATATTATCAAAAATAATACATATTATTATATTATATATTATATATTATTACATATTAATAAATATTATATAAATATTGTATTCTGGAAAAGAAAAATAATTCTTTAAATCGCTTTGGAATTAACATTTGTGCTTTATTTTATCTTGCTATCTATCCATCTATCTATGAAATCACACTTTTTAGGGCTAAAGAAAAATAATCTTCTGATAATATGATATTTCAAAGGATTTATCTTACAGTAAATACAATACGCAGATGCACATTTTTGCCACAAAATTTGGAGCAACTTTAAGAAATCGACACTGTGTAAAATGTTTTATTACACAAGATTTCTAACTCCTTATTTTACATAGAAAATAACTTAAGTCATCTGGGTACTTTTGACTGGAGTTTTTTATTGTGACCAGCAGATGTCCTTAATCTGCTGTTCCGAGCGCTTCAGTGAATCATTTTGCGATTATATTTGGTTAAGTCCCAGCAACGTGATTTCTCTCATCACTTGTTGTAATAATTTCATTTATTGTAGTGAGGTCTAGATCTGCTGTCGGCCCCGCGTTTAGTAACAACAGTCCCACGACCTTTAACCTACTTATAAAGGAACGATCCGTTTCAGTCGCAGCGCTGGAGTGCAGGAACACTCGGAGTACCTGATTGGCCACTGCTCAGCTTTTGATTGACAGCTCTCTGATCTGAGCAATTCTATTGGCTCACAGAATGGGCGTGCTTTAAAGCCCGCCTCAAATGGTGTCACACAAAAGCCGCACCGGCTGGATCCTCCTGCTGAAGTTCACTCTGTCGGACAGAGGAGGAAGAGTCACGATGAGCGCCCGAGTTCTGGTCGGAGTTAAACGGGTCATTGACTATGCTGTCAAGGTATACAACAGACAATCTTTCAGGAAACACACACAAATGCTTTTAATTATGAATAAACTCGGAGTTGCCCTATTTTCGATGGTAAAGAGCTGACATTAGGCCAGCTGTTCTGTTGAATGAGGTTCGACATGAGAACTGGGTTGTTTGTTTGGTGAAGGTCAGTGTTGTTGTTATTGGCGTTTTAATTCATATCTGATGAATTCAAGCAAAACTCCTTACAATTATGGCCGTGCCTTATTAATAATGAGCTGTATTCTGCTTCACCTGTTCATCTGTAACTACAAACATGCATATGAATACAGCTGAAAATATCATATTAAAATATTGTCATTGCAGGAATTCCTAAAGTAGGGTGTTATTGATTGTTTTCACATCTAGTTAGCTTTTTATATTAAAGTTTACATTATTAATATTCCATGGCAACACCTTATGGGTCAACATTAATGGACATTTTTCATTTTCCAGTCTGTTGTTTATAAATGTAATTGCATATAGGCAATTATATATATATATATATATGTGTGTGTGTGTGTGTTCATATATTATTTAGTATGTGTGAAATAGCTTTTTGTCATTTATTAGACATATTAAAGTGATGGGAAGCACCATTTAACAAATTGTCATGTTTGAGATGGGTTGATTTTTAAAATCATTTAATAAAAATAAAAAAAAATAATAAAAAATTGGTAACACTTTACAATAAGGTTCCATTAGTTAATGTATTAACTAACATGAACAAACGATGAACAATACATTTATTACAGTATTTATTAAACATTGTTAATGTTAGTTGATAAAAATACAGTTGTTCATTGCTAGTTCATGTTAATACACTGTGCATTAACTAATGTTGATTTTAATAATGCATTAGTAAATGTTGAAATTTATATTAACTTAGATTAATAAATGCTGTAGAAGTAGTGTTCATTCTTAGTTCATGCTAACTAAAGTAGTTAACTAATGAAGCCTTATTGTAAAGTGTTACTAAAAAATTAAATGTGTGTATTATATATATATATATATAGATAGATTGATGTGCATATTACGTATATATTTTGATTAATGTAGTATGCAGATTGTGAACATTATTTCACATTATTTTATAAAACTGCCTTTTATGTGAAGTCAAAATCTTATATGACAAAAATAATTGCAAATACTAATTAAATGAACATATGTACTATTCTAAGTTGCAGTTAAAAGTGTTTTAAAGCATTGTATGATGAACATGCGATCTAAATGCTCATTTGCTGGTTTGGTCTTTAATCTTTGGTCTTGTGCTCTTCTGTTTTGGCCATTACCAAGTAATCCGATAACAAATGAGTTACTACGTTGTAATTTATTAATCGTTAGGTCATATTGATCAGTCTGATTGTCAATAATACAGTGTCAAATATCCCAAATCTGTGTCATTATGATCTTTTCAAAGCAGTTTATTCCAATGATCTGGGTATGTTTATTGTGTATATGAGCTGTGTTTTTGTGAAACCTCTGATCTGGTTCAAAGTAACCCTTATATAGGGATATTGATCCGGGAATGTGTGGCCTCAGTAGTACTGCTAATATCAGCTGTTGGGTTACAGACAGATCAGTCTGGGTTATGAAATGATTTCCTCCGTGCCACCCTTGGCATAGTACATGCACAGGTCATCTGAGGTTAAACATGTCGCCTCTTACTTAAATACGAGAGGCTGTGAATGTTTTGGGCAGCCTTGTGAAAGTCACTGTCCAGTCCTAACTGACCGTACAATACATGTACAGCTGAAAACATTTATTAAAGTAAAAGTTCAGTTACGAATGAAAAGTCATATGATGGCAGTGTGTACGTTCTTTAAGTTTCAGCACCGTTTCTGTGTCTCTGTCCACCTCAGATCCGAGTCAAGCCTGACCGCACTGGAGTGGTTACAGACGGCGTCAAGCATTCGATGAACCCCTTCTGTGAGATTGCGGTGGAGGAGGCCATCAAACTCAAGGAGAAGAAGCTTGTTAAGGAGGTTGTGGCTGTCAGCTGTGGTCCTCAGCAGGTTCAGGTCAGAAATACTCAAGCTTGCTGATGTTTCTCCTTGGTGATAGACACTAAATGTAACTTTTATTGGTGAGGGACACTGTCTAAAGTTATTGTCCGTGATGGAAAAGTTGCCAAAACTGAGGGAAATTATTAGTTATAAAAAAATTCACAGTGACTGTCTAGGAAATATCCCATTCATATATTTATACGAAAAATTCAAAATCTTTAATTAATAATAAAAAATAATTTAAAAACAACTAGATACTTCATTACTTAGATATGTAAATGCTGTTCTTCTATTCATCAAAGAATCCTGAAAAAAATGTATTACGGTTTCCGCAAAAATAAAAACATTTAAAATAATAAATGTTTCTTGAGCAGCAAATCAGCATATTAGAATGATTTCTGAAGATCATGTGACACTGTAGACTGGAGTAATGATGCTGAAAATTCAGCTTTGATCACAGAAATAAATTACATTTCACAATATATTCAAATAGAAAATAATTATTTTAAATTGTAATAATATTTTACAATATTACAGTTTTACCATATTTTTGATCAAATAAATGCAGCCTTGGTGAGACTTCTCTCAAAAATATTTTAAAAATGTACTGACCCCAAACTTTTGAAATAAATTACATATATTTATGAATATAAATAATTTTCTAAAACAGGACATCTCCAACTTGACTATTGTGATGTCATGTAAAAACAGCTAAAATTGCAGCTTTTTCAACAGTTTCATGTCTTTATGTTCATTTACCGTGTGAGGAAATATTATTAAATCATTAATCAGCATCCTTAACAGTAATATCTGTGTTGTAGGAGACGATTCGGACGGCTCTGGCCATGGGTGCGGACCGTGGCATACACGTGGAAGTGTCCGGAAAGGACTACGAGACGCTTGGTCCCCTGCAGGTCTCCAAGATTTTCGCTGCTCTCGCTAAGAAAGAGCAAGCCGATCTGATCATTTTGGGTAAACAGGTAGCTGACGGTTAATTATTGCACCTTAACAATTACTGCATTAACAAATTACTGAATATAAATCAATGGCTTTCATGATATCTTGGTAATATTTCTCATCTAGGCCATAGATGATGACTGCAATCAAACTGGACAGATGACAGCAGCGTTGTTGGACTGGCCGCAGGTGAGACATCTTGTTCCATCTGTATATTTAGTGATGTTTGATAAGAAAAGCATCACTATTAATATGGATTTGAGCACCTTAGCATTTTCTTCAGAAGATGTTTTCGCTGCCTGTTATGCCACTTTTTTTCTGGACTGAGTTGGGGATAGTGACTCCCAAATAAAACTATTAATGGATTATCATTCTATCATTTTTTTAGGGAACCTTTGCATCTGAGATGACCTTAGAAGCAGACAAGCTGAAGGTGGTGAGAGAAGTTGATGGTGGATTGGAGACCATTAAGATCAAATTGCCAGCCGTGGTGACCGCTGACCTCCGTCTCAACACTCCCAGATACGCCACACTGCCCAACATCATGGTACAGTAATGCCACACTGCACTGCACAACACCAATGACTACAGCACATTTTTTGCACTAGCGACTTCAAGGTCATGAGTTAGATTCCCATGGAATGCCTGAACTGATCAAATGGATAGCTTTAATGCAATACAAGTCGCTTTGGATAATGCATATATGTAAATATATTCACTACCAAAAGTTTTTTCTTAATGTTTTCAAAAGAAGTATATATATTTATTTGACCACAAATACAGTAAATACAGAAATATTCTAGAATATTATTACAAGTTAAAAGAACTGTTTTCTATGTGAATATATTGTAAAATGTAATTTATTCTTGTGATCAGAGCTGAATTTTCAGCATCATTACTACATGATCCTTCAGAAATCATTCTAATATGCTGATTTGCTGCTCAAGAAACGATGATTATCAATATCAGTTTTTGCTTCATATTTTTGAGAAACTGTGAAACACTACCATTCAAATGTTTGTGGTAAGATCTTTTCTTAACTAAATACTTTTATTATTCAGCAAGGATACATTAAATTGATCAAAAGTGCCGGTGAAGACGTTTATAATGTTAAAAAAAAAATTCTAATTCAAATAAATGCTGCTGAACTTTCTATTCATCAAAGAATCCTGTAAAAAAAAAAAAAAAAAAAAATGTCACGGTTTCCACAAAGGGATTAAGCAACTGTTTTCAACATTGATAATGAAAAGAACTAACATTAATAATTGAGCACCATTAACAATAAAAATCAAGCATAATCAGCATATTAGAATGATTTCTGAAGGATCGTGTGACACTGAAGACTGGAGTAATGATGCTGAAAATTCAGCTTTGATCACAGGAATAAATTACATTTGGAATTAGAATAATATTTGAAAATTTTGCTGTATCTTTGATCAAATAAATGCAGCCTTTGTGAGCAGAGGAGAAAATTAAAAAAAGGTAATTATTTAAACCTTTAACCGCTAGTTTATGTAAATCTGTCAATGACAGGTGTGGTTAGATCCTCATGGACTATAAGATGTTTTAGTTGTTCAGTGGTTGATTTTATTGATTTTTACTCTCTTGTGAAGTAGATTCACTATTTAATGAAAGCATTATTTAATGTTCTGATGAGAATTAGCGTTTTTGATCCACAGGTTCCCTTTGGGATTTTTTAGATTGGTTTTTAGAAAACCACTTTTTGATTTCAGTAAATTATAGCGTGTTGTTAACATTACTTGAAGAGATGTTCACCTCGTTTGTGAATTTACAAACCACTACAAAACACAAGCTACATACTGTAGCACTACAGCAGAACGACAGGAGAAGGTGGAAAAAGGGCATGTGATACTAAACTACAACTGCTTTTCCATGAAAGAAACCTTTTATTTGACAGCAGGAAAGAAAAAGAGAAGCATTGGTGGTTTTTTTTGTTTTTGTTTTTTTTTGTGCCTCCTTAGAAAGCAAAGAAAAAGAAGATTGCGAATGTGAAGCCTGCAGATCTGGGAGTGGATGTGTGCTCACGGTTGGAGGTGCTGAAGGTGGATGAACCTCCTCAGAGACAAGCTGGAGTCAAAGTGGAGACGGTCGATGATCTGGTGGGAAAACTGAAAGAAGCTGGAAGAGTATAGAGGAAGCAGATGCAGGAGGGGCGGTGCAGACTAACCCTGAAGGTAAGAATATTAAAGGCACAATATGTAATTTTCGCCGCTAGAAGGCGCGTATTCAAAATAAACAAAGAGGCAAAGGCGTAGTTTGATGACGGCGTGACTGAGTGTGGAATCATGGGAGTTGTCGTCTTCATCCCCACAGCCGATGCAATCCGATGAACAATCGTACATATTGTGCCTTTAAATGCGCTTTAATAACATTTCTCAAAAATGATTTGCACAAATAAATTAAATGAAAGAAAACATGAGTCCTAGAAAAAGATATTTCTGTCAGGACCACTATCGTCAAAGATGATTGACAATTAGCATACAGTTTGGATTGACAATTAGCATACAGTTTGGATTCAGCCTAGCATGGATGAGAGCAGGGAGAGCAGCGATAACCCCCATTGAACAAGCAGAAAGTCGCCCCCTTTTGGTTTAATTAAAAGTAAAATGAATAAAAATGTCACGTAGCTCTAATTCTTAATAATATTAAGAATTAGAACTACACGACAAAGCAAATATGATGCAGGATGGTGTATATAAAACTGTCCTGCATCATATTTGCTGAATGAATTCCAATGCATGTTTCTTACAGATTTTTTTTTTTTTGCATTCGTTAACCATTTGTAAGGTGAAGAAGTCTTGTATTCTCCTGCCAAACTGCCACAAAGACATGATTCCTGTCTTCATCTGAGATAACTTACCAGTTTGTTCAATGCTCAGCTCATTTTCACATCTATGAATGATTCTGAAGACATTATTTTATGCCTAGTCCTGATTTCCACTTTTTCCAGTCCTTTGCAGATTGTAAGTTAAATGATACATTTTTAATACTACTTTGTCATTAAAATGTAACAATTTATTTTGTTATTTTGGTAAGTGCATTAAAGCTGATACATGTGTATATACGTTGAAAATATACTTTTGTGAAAAAAAAAAAAACTATATGTGATGGAAAGTTTCATTGATATTTTTGAACTCAGCATCATCAAATTAGGTGTTTTTTTTACTGTTTAAGATGCAGGCTGTGTGTAATTCACATATTCTTCTGTCTTGCTTTGTTTTTTTTTCTCTAGGCCTTTCATCACTGGTGATGGAGCAAACTTTGAGGCCAGTAAAGTCTGGTTCGGCCCTGTCACAAGTCCAGACCAGACCCATGTAGTTCATGTAGTACCTGCTCCTGTGTGTTTCTGACTCTTTTATGTTCATGTGGATGCTGAGAGACACTTATCCATCAACACCCGTCCATCCCAGCGAGGCCTCGCCAGTTTTTCAATGCATTTTAAGACAAAGTACATCAATATTGTAGGGAACACTTTTGAATGCACTAATAAGCCAATAAGTTTGTTTCATTGATACATTCACTCAAAATCAGAACAGACCTTTTCTGTGCTTCCTGTCAATTATTGTGTAATTAAAAACGTGTTATCAGTGTACTTCAGTTATGTTGTTTAAAGACGATCATCATTTTTAATAGGACAGTGTCTCACAGCATAACGAGAGAGTAAAGCACATTACCACAAGCGCCTCTGAATGAGTTCTGATTGTACAGTATCATTTGATGACAATAAAAAGTTGTCTTTTTCATATGCATATTATTGTTTTTTTGTAGCCTCATTCATATTTTTGGGGGGTTGATCTGTGCAATGGGATTTTTTTTTTTTTTTTATTTTTATTTTGCTTTTTCCACTCTTATCTCTCCCCCTTTTCTCTCTCACTT